>NW_026125626.1:0-110929 GCF_943737965.1 Phodopus roborovskii
TGGTGTTTTGATGCCTAGTTTATTCAATACGTTGTATAATTTGGAGATTAGCACTCTATCAGATGTTGGGTTCCCATTCTATAAGAAACTGTGTTATCCTGTTGAAGATGTATTTTTCTTTATAGTAGCTTCTCAGTTTCATGAGGTATCATTTATTAATTGTTGCTGTCAGTGTCTGTGCTACTGGTGTTCTGAGTCTGAAGTTGATTCTGGGCTGATGTTTCAGGACTAATTTTGAAGCTTCTGTCCCTACAGTGCACCCCAGAAGGTTCTCCCACATAACACAAACTCTAAATGGAAAATGTATTGTGATGCCTCCATCTGTAGAGGGTCCCCTCCCTTGTCTCTTCCAATCCTGTCCATGTTTCTGCCTCAGTTCCACTCCATCATAACCTTTGAGACAAGATCTTTCCCTGAAGCTAGTTCTTGCAGATATACCCTCCCATGTGATTCAGGGAACCCTAAAGATCCTTTTGTTTTTACCTTCTTGGCTCTGGAATAAGAATCCTGTTCCACTCTGCTGGCTTTTTCCTAGATTTATGTATGGGACAGAATTCAGATCTCTTTGTTTACTTAAATTTTAACAATGATTTTAAAGTTATTATTTTAAAGTAAATAAATGCATTTATTTAGTGTAGAGACAGAATCTCTCTTTGTAGCACAGATTCTCCTGGAAGTACATCTTCAGACCAGGCTGGCCTGGAACTCACAGAGAAATACCTGCTACTGCCTCCTAAGTATTGTGAATAAAGTTGTTTGCCACCACAATCTGGCTACCGAAACAATTTTATTGACTTAGTCATCTTCCCTGGCATGTTTCTCTATTTAAAAACACATGAATGAAATAACTCTATTTACCAGTGTCATGTCCTTGTAATCATTAACTTAATGGTACAAACTGAAATTCTATTGATTTCCATCCTCTGTTTATTACATGAGCAAACTATTTGGCGAGTATTAGCCTTTTGGTGACACTGGAAATAGCACTTATATGAGACAGCTCTAATAATTTTGCACATTCTATTAGCATAGATATATATGACTACTTATGGGCACATACCAGGAGTACAATTGGTGAATCAGAGTATGCATGTGTTATTAATTGGATGAATTTTCTCAAATATATCATGAATTGGTTATATAAACACATAACAAAAATATAGGAAATATCCACTCATTATTTTGGCGATTGTCAGTATTTTTAGTATCAAAAGTTTGTGGTATCAACTTACACACTATTAAATAAATCTTAGGAACTGAGGGTGTAAATGAAATTTCTCGGGTGACAAATGGTATTAAATGAACATCATACATACATATGTACGTATATATCTATATACATATAGATATGATATTCTTTAGGCCTCAGAGTCATGCCCATTTAGAAATTAAATATTTAAACTTCCCTGTCACTGTGTATTTCATATAAAATATCTTAATTATATGGTTCATGGGGTCTGTGTACGTACTAGTAAATCCAACCCATCTGGTTGTGTTCAGATGCTGAAACTGGAATCATTTATCTCGCAAATCATTAGGTCCCTCCTGTATTTCTACTTTGTCCACACAGCTCACCATCAGTCCCCAAGGACCAACGTCCTAGAGTCAGTCACTGTCCACAGGTGCTGTCAATAATGTGAAAAGAAAATGACTGGTAGCAACAATCTAAACATCATTGCATTTGTGTGGTTTCAAAATGCACATACTGAAGGTCTGATGTAACACCAAAACTCATTCAACAGGTATACATTTGACATATTTATGTGAATGCACTTGCTGTTCTCCATGAGAAAACGTTTCTATGTTAGAGAAGGTGGTGCAGTAGGGTTGGAGAGGATGGCGAGACTCATGAAGTAAGTGTTGGATAGATCCCTCTGTTTTTCAAATGTGGATCCAGGTACAGTAACACATGCTTTCAATCCCAACACTGAGGAGGCTGAGACAGAAGGGCTATTATTTGTGAAGCATCCCTGGGATACACACTGAGTGTGAAATCTAGCAGTCTTAAACACAGCAACGCTTTTATCTCAGAACAAGTGAGCAAATCAACACTCCAGGTGGAACATAACAATGAGATGGATACTCCATTCTAAGGTGACCTCCCTTTACAAAATCATTTACCCAATCCCCACATTAAGCTATTGACTCTGTGGGGCATTCAATCCATCCTCAGTGAGGACACTCATAGGAAGCTAACCAGGCAGGGAAGTTAAAAATACTGGCTTAGCTGGGAATGGTTGGAACATATATGATTTCCAAGAATACAAACCTCAGAGAAGACCCACGACTATGAGAAGTCAATTTGAAGCTGGGCCGAGGTGGAACATGCCTTAACAATTGCAAACAGGAGAAAGATGCCTGTGAGAGTCAGGGTAATTTAGTCTACAGAGAAAATTTTAGAACATCAGAGAAACTGATTCAAAGAGCATGAATGAATGAATGAATGAATGAATGAATGAATGAATGTGAGAAGTCTACTTTGGGTTAATAATATATTGAGGCATTATTTGATAAGTAAAAGCAGAAAACTGGAAGCAATCAGAATCCAGTGACGTTAATGTCAACATAAGAAGTATCGCTCCAAAGTTGAAGCTGGCCAACATGCCCTTGTAAAGGAGTACATTTTTAAACTTGGAAGATGTTCATATACAAACAAAATTATTCTTCTGCTGGTTCTGCTTGTCCATGGCAAGTCTGATAAGGAAACCATACAATTGGATGAGCTGGCTTACATTTTTGAACATTCAATCCATTAGCATTATTGTAAGAATCATGGCGGTGTGCAAGCAGACAAGGCGCTGCAGGATCTGAGCATAATACATTTTGCAGGCACAGGAAGCCAATGTAACACAACAGGCAGTATCCGGAGCATAAGAAGCCTTAAACTAGCCGACCCCCCTCAATTGACACACTTTCTGTAACAAGGCCAAACCCCCACAAACAAAAGATTCCCCAAATGGTGCCACTCCCTTCGGATTATGGGTGCAAATATATTCAAACTACCACAGTGCTAATTATGAACTTGAGTCTAGGATCACCTGGATGATGTGCATGACATTGTGAAACCATCTTGATTACTTTAATTGATCTGGGAAGACCTGCCCATTTTGGTTGCCTCTCTTCCCTGAAGCCGTGCAGGACTGTAGACAAGGAGAAAACGTTCTGAGCAGTGGTTTAATCTTTCTCTGTTTCCTGATTGTGGTATAATGGACCAGCACCCTCAAGCTCCTGTAACTCTGACATTCCCTCAGCCAACACTCCTAGTCACAAATGGTGAGAACTAGTTTAGAACTTCCAGTGCTATTGCCTCAAGCCCTTTGTATTCCATTTAGAATACTCAGACAAGGCTGAGGTGGGTTGTCCTTTTTAACCAGATTTTAACAAATATCCTTGATGTCAACAACCATCCTACCACCCACTCTTATTTAATTGTCTATTCCATCATTTCCTTCTGTAGTGTTGTCTGCTGAACCACTACACTAAGTGGTGCTCTGTGTCTGAAGGCCTAAGGAAATCTATCTCTGAGTTTCAGAACTAGGAATGAAGTCAAATTGGAAGCTGAAGAATTAATTCATTCCCTCATTTAAAGATGGGTCAAATCTTGTTGCTTTGCTCTCTCTCTCTCTCTCTCTCTCTCTCTCTCTGTCATACACAGATAAGCACACAAAGTTGCTCAGATATACAGGGTGGGGAGAGGTACACATTCATGTGAACAAGCAAACACAGAGTATACAGTTCTGTGATGGTCCTTACATAATTTCAGTGCCCATACTACACACACACACACACACACACACACAGAGAGAGAGAGAGAGAGAGAGAGAGAGAGAGAGAGAATGGTAGGGTGAGGATCCCCTCTTATTGCAGAAGCCGGAGGAGCCCTTGTGACTGAGGGGGCAGGGATGCCCAGTGAGACTTGGAATCTTGAGGAATTCACAGCCTGAACTGGAAGACTAGGCAATGTTGAGCGGCAAGGCCTTTAGAAAAGATGGATATACCTCTGTTGCTCTGGGTTAATGTCAAACAGTCTCATGTCTCTCCTCTGTTTGGCAGAGAGGCCTTTGGATTTCTTCTACTGCTGCGTTGGCTTCTGGAGAGTGAAATATTCCAAGACTACAGCCTTGCTCTGCAGATGGCTGTCAGAGTCTAGTTGACTCAAGTGTTGTCTTCTCTGCATCAGGAAGGCCCTCACAAATGCCTCAGCCAGCTAGCTTCCCAGCTCCTGGTCAGAGACTTGGTGGTGTGGTCCCCTGTTCTGGTCTCAGACACCAGGACCCTCATACCCCATTCCTGAGAGCCACCATCTTTTCCTAGCTTTCTGTCTGTCCAAGTGTTTGCTCCACATAACAGCCAAGGCGTGTCACACTAACTGTGACACTACCATACTGCTACCTGGTCAAACACTGACTTGCTGTCCTGCATCTTTGAGGTTCCTCTTGGGAGCATTGAAAATCCTTTGTAATGCAATACTTCTCTAGCCCTGTGCGGAAGGAAGGTTGAAAAATGGATGAGCCGGGTCATTTAATAAGTCAGGACCACAAGACTAGACTTAAGGGAAAGGGAGCTGGGCTTTTTAGGGAAATGAACCATTCTAGAACCAGAAGAAACTGCCTGGGCTTGCAGGGAGGACAAGGAGAAGGAAAGGGGACACTGAGCACCAAAGTCCTCTGTCCTTGTTTTTCAATCTTGCTGACCCCATGTGGCTGCTATTGGGGGAGGTGTCCTCCACCCCCCACTTTGAGGCACAAATGTGAGCGCATCTCGGGCATTACTCACTCTCAACAATAGCACACACAATATTAAGTCACAAGGGTTCCTAGGAAACACTAAGTGAAACTACTTCACAGTTGCAGTCTTGTAACACTGTAGTACCACCTCCTCTCCAGTTGGGGCAGCAACAGTCTATTCTTCCCTGGACAGCAGGTACCTCACTTTGCTGTCATCTGCTGCAATCCTGGGTAGTGCTCTTTCCTGAACCTACAAGTTGGGGAATATTATTTTAAGTTGTATCTTTTTTTTTTTTTATGCTGAATTTGTTTAACCCTGTGAAGTTGTGTAATTGTGCTTTTCTAAAACAGGAGATGGTCTAATAAAGAGCTGAAGGACAATAGCGAGGCTGGAGAAAGGACAGGTGGGCATGGCAGGCAGACAGTATACATAGAAGGAGAACGGAGAAAGAGAGGAAGTAAGAAGCGAACAAGGGGAGGAGAGTGACATGGACAAGCCACTCACCGAGCCCAGGAGTAAGGGGGAAATAAGATGTGCAGGAGTAACAAAAGGAAAAAGCCCAGAGCAAAATGTCATTGGAATAGTTTATAGTTAATAAAAGCTGACTATCAACTGGCCAAGCTCAGGTCAGGAATTCATATTTAAGAAGGCCCTGTGTGTGATTTGGGAGCTGGAGGTGTGTCCCACAAAAAAAGTAAGAGTAAAACTCTTAGTACACCTGCCTCTTTGCGGGGCTCTTTTGCACTAACCAGACAGTAAAATGAATTCTGACACTTACTGCCAGCTTTAGGTTAACATATCAACAGTGACTGATACTTTCTTTTTGCTAAAGTAGGGGGTAAAAATCAGAACACACAATCTTTGAGGTACTTCAAGACAGGGATGGCTAAACAGTTCATCATCATTATCAGGAGAATTTAGTTCATTTAAGTACATATGTCCTCTCTATGGAAGGGATCACCCTCCCTGGGGAGTAGAAAGGGGATGAGATGGGGGTTGGTGCAGGGGATGAAGAGGGAGTCAGGATGTGGGAACTAGGATTGACATGTGCAATAAGCTTGTTTCAAATTTAAATTAAAAAAATCATTAAAAAATTGTGAATGTGGTCTCACTTTCATCAGTAAGTACAATCAATTAAAGGATTACTGACCTTTTAAAATATTCATGTCAAGGACAGTCTCTCTCTGTCTCTCTCTCTTTCTCTCTCTCTCTCTTTTTCTCTCTCTCTTTCTCTCCCTCTCAGTTTTGTTTTCTTCGAGACAGGGTTTGTCTGTGTATCCCTTGCTGTCCTTGTACTGGGACAGCCACCTGCCTCTGCCTCCCAAGCTCTGGTTTACTTAGTGCCTGTCAAGTAGTTGATTTACAATGACACATAGATTCATGCACTCATAGGTGTTTGTACAATTTATTTTAGTCTCATAAACCTTTCTAAGCCATTAGGAATACAGTTATTTCCTTTTTATGAACATAGTAATATTGACTTTGTGTCATGCCAAAAGGACACTGCAGGGTTATAAATCATCACATCATAAGCTTAATCTGCACAGTGTTCTCTCTGCCCTCTAATGGTGCTCCAGGGCTCGCTTCCACATTGGCGCCTTCCCTGACATCATCAAGCCTCTTCAGTCTCTGGCAGACAGGCTCCTTGGCATTAGCTCCATGGCTGAGGAAAGGGCAGCAAAGTGGCCTCCTCTGTGAGGGTGCAGTCTGTTTCTAGTGGTCACTACAGTTGCTGTCTCCCCCTGGCTGCAGCAGTCTTTTTCCTGGTCAGGATAAATGAATATAGGAAGCAAGCTGTCATGGAGAGGTCTCTGGGGTGAGTGGGGCTAGGGAGGCTGAAATGAGCCTGAAATAGTGGAGGTAATGGCTGTAGGGAGGTTTAAGGAGGTTTTTTTTTTTGTTTGTTTGTTTGTTTTAGTTTTTCATGACAGGGTTTTTCTCTTTGACAGCGCTACCTGACCTGAAACTCACTCTGTAGTCCTGGTGGACTTTTACTCAAAGATCTGCCTGCCTCTGCCTGCTGTGTGATCATATTAAACGAATTTGCCACAACCCTCCGTTACTTATTTTTAAGCAATGGCCTGATATGGCCCTGGCTGTCCTATAATTCATTCATAATATTTCTAGTCACATTGTGTATGTAAAGATAAAAGGATTTTACTTCTGTTTCAACTACTAAGCACTTTTATCACCTTGTGTAAGGATATCTTTCATATGAGTAAAATCAAAGAGTAGCTTTTCCTGGCTATCGTCTCAGAACTTTTGTTTGTTTTTTTAATTACTGTCCCCTCTGAAGACAAAATCCCCTTGTTTAGCCCAGACACTTAGTATGTAGCCTAGGCTGAGCTCAGAAGTGTAATATTCCTGTCTCAGCTACTGGCACATTAGAATTTTGCAGGCCTTTCTCACTGCATCCAAGTCAGAAAGCATCTTTGAGACTGGCAGTGTGACAAAAGATAAAAAGTGAGTTTCATGGCTGTAGAACTGTGACCCAAGGGCCCAGCCTATCCTGCTCAGGTAGCCTGGGATCTGTCAAGACACTGCCCTTAATTTCTGTTTTAACTTGGACAGTGGGTGAGGGAAAGCAGTGGATTACTAAATAGTGAGCACTATGCAACATTTTAAGCGAAAAGGAATTCTCAGAGGAACTTCACATCCTTGTTTAAGAAACATAGGCTTTGTAGATCTTTGGGTGATCAATGTGGCCATTTTGATCTTAAGCAGTAAGGCACATACGATTTCCAGTTTGAGGCCAGACTGATAACATCAGCATGGACACTAAATGTATTTTGATTACAAAAGCCTGCTACTAGTTTACCATCTACCAAATTGTTTTTGAGAAAGTGCCCATAATGTGTGAACTCAATAATGTACACCCTACCTCTTTTTTTGAGACAGAATCTCCCTATCTATGTAAGCCTGTCTACCTGGGGACTGGCTATGTACATCAATTGGGTACAACCACACAAAGATCCACCTGCCTCTATCTCATGAGTGCTGGTATTAAAACTTTTTAAAAGATTGCTTGACAAAAATTGGACGTATTTATGGCATTTATAATGACACGTTGAAATTCATATGTTATGAAATGGTAAAATCGGGCTAAGTAATCCATTAAAGTCATATAATTGTTTTTGTAATGACACATTTAAAATTTCAGTGATTCTTTCAAGTATATGATGTTACTATGTCATACATTAGATTATTATATGTAAACATTTGTTTGCCTTTAAAAAGTGACTTAGACAATAGTAGCCTATGGGTGTATATCAGTGGATGAACACATATACATCCAGTCCCTGAGTTATATTTCAGAACTGTGGGGTGTCGGGTGTTGGGTAGACAACAGACAGCATGGGAGTCATTTCATGGGTTGTAGAATCAAGAGTAGCATGACATCTGTGGTTTCAGCCACACAGGCAAACATCCGGCTCTTTCAGGTTATTAGTATTTCTCTTTTTAAAAGAATTATTTTTACTTTATTGGTGGTTTTTCTTTCTGTTTTCTGAGTCCAAGTTTCTCCGTTCTCCTGGAACTCACTTGTAGACTGGGCATAGTTGCACCTCACAGAGATCATCCTGCATTTCTACCTAGTCCTGGGAATATAGGTCTGTGCTACCATGCCTGGACTTATAGTGTTTTGAGTGCATGTAGGTATGTGCATTGTGTATGTATGTATAGCTGGTTTCTGAAGAGGTCAGAAAGGGGCACCAGATTCTTTGGAACTGGACTTAGGTAGATAGTTGTAAGCTATTATGTGTTCAATGTGTTATTGAATCTTGATTCTCAATAAGAATAGCAGGCTCTCTGAGCTGCTGAGCCATCTCTCCAGCCCAGTAATTAGGAATCCTTTAATGAACACTTTTCAAATACATAGCACAGCTTTGGGTAGCAGTCAGTGTATCCTGTGATTCTCAGATTACAGTAGGGTAGCAGTTTCCCCAGAGAGACATTACTTACTAAAATATTTGCTCTGTAGGAAGGAAGGAGGTGCCCCCACTTTATCATCTTCAGAAAACAGTGTATGAAGACAGATAACTATTAGAATTGTTGTGATTATTATTTATACTACCAAAGTACTTAGAATGGTATTTGACATGGATGGACTGAGCAAAGGAAGTACATGCTGATTTGTTTGGTAGATTAAATATATCATATTGGAGACAAAGAGTGCATACCTATAATCTTGGCACTTAGGTTGGCCAAGTGGACAAAGACTTTGAAGCTATCCTAGCATACCCACTGAGAACCTGTCTGGAAAAGTAAATGAAAGGTGTGAAAATTTCTGATTTCTAGGCATCTCTTAGGAGAAGTACCACAAAGATGAGTACTTGTAATCTTTGATTTTTAAAATGATTTTAATCATTGTGTGTGTGTGTGTGTGTGTGTGTGTGTGTGTGTGTGTACGTGCAAGTGCACGCATGCACTGTTTGTACTCGAAAGCATAGAGGCCAGAAGACCATTCCACTGGATTTTGAGTAAATGTAGTTTTGATCCACCAAATATGGGCACTGGGTGCTGTTAAAAAAAAAAAAAAAAGCACCAAGTGCTCTTAACCTCTGAGCCATCTCCTCAGCCCCGAGAATCTGTATTTTAAAGAATATTAAATATAGGATAGGGTCCCCTAACAAATTAGATAGGCACAATATTTAGAACAGTTACAGAAAGGCAAATAACACCAATTATACACAGAAAAGAATATACGAATACATTGAAAGATATTATAAGTGGGTCAGGAAATGTTTGTTGCTTCCTTAAAAATATCCATTCATAAAACTGACACCTTAATATTTTTCATCTTCATAGCAATGAGCAGTGAAGTTTACATCATGGATCTGCATGTAATTTTCTTCGCATGAATCTGTGAAATCTCTGTGAGAATTTCAGTTTCTGTGAAACTGTAGTGACTCCATTCACCTCCACCATACTACAATGATGACTTGAAGTAGGATTGGTGAGATGGCTCAGCAGGTAAAGGTGCTTGCTATTTAAATCTGACCACCTGAATGTCTCTAAATTTCACCAAGACAGAAAAAGATGGATCCAGAGAGTTGTCCTTTGACTTCCGCAAACCTGCTGGGGCACATATATACCAGCACTCACACAGGTACTCAGTACAGTCAGTAATAGTATACTTCATTCATCATTTCAAAGTGTATTTTACATACTAACCACAGTTTCTCTTCCTTCTCATCTTTTTCCCTTCCACCACCCTATTCATATATTATTCATCTACATTCAGATGTGGTAAGGCTTTCCATGAGAATCAAGAAAGCATGACACATCAAACTGAGGCAGGAACAAGCTCCTTCTCACTTCCTCAAGGCTAAACAAGGCATCCCACTATAGGGAATACGTTCTAAAGAGCCAGCTAATGCACCGGGGACAGGTCCAGTCTTGCTGCTAGGGGCCCCAAAAAAGATCAACCCAGATGCAGAGGGAATAGGATGGTCCCAATCTGGCTCCCTAGCAGTTTCTCCAGATTCCATGAGCTCCCACAAACTTTGATCCCCCTTGCTTATATATTCCCTATCCCTCTCTTGGAACCAGACTCCCAGTGCTTGGCTATGGTTCTCCATATCTGCTTCTATTAGGTTCCAGAGGAAGGCTTTACGATGACAATTTGAGTAGTCATGAATCTGAGTATAGGTGAAGGCCAGTTCAGGCACCCTCTCACTATTGTTAGCAGTCTTAGCTTGGGTCAAACTTGTGGATTACAGGAACTGTCTGTGGCACCAGCTTTCTCCCAAACCCATAATAGCCTCCCTATCAAGATATCTCTTTCAACACTTCCCCTCATCCCATCCTGATCCCTCATAGTCTCATTTTCCTGTCTCTTTCCTTGTACTCCTCTACCCTTATTTTACCCAGGAAGTCTCATATATTTTTCTCTTTCCAGAGAGCTCCATGTGTCAAGAGGCATCTATATTGTTTCATGTTCTGGCTATTACAAATAATTATGGTATGAACATATTTGAGCAAGCGTATTTTGGTCTGATTGAGCATCCTTTGAGTATATGCCCACTAGTTGTATCACTGTGTCTTCAGGTTGATTGATTCCCAATTTGTGAGAAAATGTCCATACTGATTTCCAAAGTAGCTGTACAAATTTGCCCTCCCACCAGCAGTGCAGTAGTGTTCTCCTTACTCAACATCCCCTCCAACATAGGCTGTCATAAGTATTTTTCTTTTTATCTTGTCCATTCTGACAGGTATAAGATGGTAACTCAGAGCCATTTTGATTTACAATTTCCTGATAGCTAAGGATGTTGACACTTCTGTAAGTGTACCTTGGCCATTCATGATTCTTCTGTACAAAATTCTCTGTTCACAATCTACACCATTTGTACCATGATTATTTTGTAATTTGATGTCTAGCTTCTTGAGTTCTTTATGTACTTTGGATATCAGTCTTCTGTCAGGTGTGATGCTGTTTAAGATCCTTTCCCTTCTGTAGGTGTTATTTTGTCTTACTGAGTGTGTCCTTTGCCTTATAGAAGGTTGTCAGATTCAGGAGGTCCCACCAGTATGTCTCTGTAGGTAACACCTTGCTACATTTCTGCAGATTAGTTATGCTCGCTTTCTTGAAGTCTCAAGCTGTGGTTTCGAAGACTAAATAGCATTTTCATATAGGACCTCAAAAATAATCTTCATTTATTAAAAACATGGGTATTTGAAAATCAGCTCTCTACTGGGCTTACTTTTTCCTTCTGATTTTTAAATTTCATTTACTTTTATTTTCATTCACTGGTGTTTCTCCTGCATGTATAACTGTATGAGGATGTTGGTACCCTGGAAGTGGAGTGACAGGCAATTTTGAGCTGCCATGTGGGTGCAAAGATTTGAACCCAGACTGGTGCTCTTGAAGAACAGCATGTACTCTTCACTGCTGACCATCCCTCTACCCAATTACTTTTACAGTTGTCATGTGTCTCTGTGTGTTGGCATGTGTGTAGTGCTGCACATGGGTGAAGGTCTAAGGATAGGGATAGGAATTGGTTTTGTTCATTCACTGTGTGTGTCCCTGGAACTGAAACCCTGTCATCAGTGTTGGCAGCAATCGTATTTACCCACTGTCTTATTTAGTGTTTCTATTGGTGTGAAGAAACACTATGACCCAAAGCAACTTGTGCAGGCAAGGATTTATTTCTCATATATGCAGTGTCACTGTCCACTGAGGGAAGCCAAGGCAGGAACTCCAACTGGGAAGAACTCTTGAGGCTGGAGGTGACACAGAGGCCATGGAGGAGACATGCTTACGGATTTACCCCTCATTTCTTGTTCTTTCTGTTTTCTTCCAGAACCTAGATCAAAAAGCCCAGGAGTGGCATCAGCCACAATGGGATGGGCCCTCCCTTATCAGTAAATACTTAAGAAAATGTCCTGCATATTTTCCTACAACCTGACATTCTGGAGGCATTTTATTGACACCTCACTTTCCCCTGCTCTTATGTAACTTAACAAATGTCAAGGTGACAGAAAATTAGCCAGTGCACCCCAGAACCATCTCGCTGCCATGACATCATATCTACAGCAAAGGGCGAAAATGTCTACTTTGACTCAAGGTCAGTATTCTGACGTAACTCATTGGATTGGGCATGGTGGAGTGCCTCAGCTCATGGCAGTGGAAGTGTGTGGCTGTGGCAGTTCATTTCATGGCTGACCAGGAAAAACCATCTGGCCAGAACAATGTCTGGGCTGTAACCTTCAAGGCCACTCGAAATTATTAACATGGCCAAGAAGGCTTGACTTCTTGCAGGTACCATAGCCTCCCAAATACTACCATCAGATAGGAAACAAGTGCTCAAAGGCTGAGCCTATTTTCAGATTGCAGATTCAATTCATGTGCTCCATTAAGTGTAGGAGTTCATTTTTCTAATCACTTCTGGTGACAGTGGGAATTACTGTCTTTTCTACTGGAGTTTCCTCTTAAGAGAGCTTTCTCCCACCAGCCTGGTCCCACAGCCATGCCAGCCCCAAATAAGACACAAAGAGTCTGTATTATATAGAAAGGTGTTGGTCTGTTATTAGCCTTTCTTATTGGCTAGCTACGTTTTAAATATTAACCCATTTCTATCAATCTAAGTATTTTCATGTGGTCTTATCCTACCGGAGAGAGGACCTGGAGTTGTACCCTGTTTGATCCTACATGTTGAAACTCCTACTACCTCTGCCTGAAAACTCCTTGTCTCCTAGTCCTGCCTTTGTTGCTTTCCTATTGGCCAGCAGTGTTTTATTCATTAAGCAATGACTTTGAATACTCTGCACGACAGCTCTGCTTAACAGATGATAACCAGCTTCATCCATGCCCTCAAAAATAAAAGACACAGATTATGAACTTTTTGCTGTGATTTTGCACTTGATTCAAATTCTGGCCTCAGAACAGAGTGGAGTGTTTTGATTGAGGAGAACATGGATACAGTGACAGGAGCATCTGTCAGGTTGGTTGGTTTAATTATTGTGTTTCTGTGTATGCATGTGTTGTCACCATTTCATGTATTTGGAGGTCAGAAGAGAACTTGTAATAGTTGCTTCTTTCCATGTCTCATTGAGTTTAGGATATTAAGCTCCGGTTCTCAGTCTTTGTGCCTAGCTCCCCTACCCAATCACTCATTGTGCTTTCTCCATTCTTTTACTTTAGCAATGTCACCAGAAGCCATTGGAGGAAGACTCTGACATCAGACCTTATTTCCTTCACTTTATTTTGTTGTGCCCCACAATGTTGTGGATGGAACCCAGGTTTACCACTTGAGCAACAGATGTACTATTGAGATTGAGCTCTCCTGCAGCTCAATACTGGGCAGTCTACTGGGCAAACCATTCTTGCATTGAAGAAGTAGACACACTTGGAATAGAACTCACATGCTGGGTAACATGCATCACTTTATTCAGGAGCGATGTACTAGGAATGTCCTTTAATATGGAAATGCAATCTACAATATAACAAGGAGTATAGAAGAACATATCCAAAAGCAATATAGATGAAAATGTACCACATTTAGTATTTGGAGTCATCAACAGTAGAGGCTTTTACACATATCATGCAAAGCTAAGGTCCATTTTTCAATTGCAATTCCGAAGACTTTAACCTTGTGTAAGTCACTTTTCAGGCTTTCCTGAACCCATGTTGTCTATAAAAGAGCTTCAGGAGATTTTTTTTCCTAGACTGTGTCTCATTATATAGTTCAGATTGTCCTGGAACTCACTATGTATAGACCAGAATAGACTTGAACTCAAAGAGATCCACCTGCCTCTACCTCCCAAGTTCTGGCATTAAAAGTGTGAACCACAATATGACGGGTTTTTTTTTTTTTTTTGAGTCAATTTTTAAAATTACCTGGAATCTTTCTTTGAGTTGACCGTACCGAATGAACTTGGTTTGGTTTTCTGTGATAGGCTCACATAAATTGAATCTCTTTGGCTTTGGTAGTCATTCCTGAGACACCAGAGGTGTTTCCAAAGGTTCTTATTATAGGCGGCAAGGGCATGCACTCAGTTCATACTTGCATCCCCATTTCTGAGAAGCTCAGTTTCAGAGAAGTAGATGCTGGCCGCAGGCCTCATATTTTACTTTGCATCCTTTCTTGCTGGCTCATAATATTGGCAAGTTAGAGAGAGAATGGAGTAGAAGCAAAAACTAAAGATAGCCTGTGTTGCTTGTGTCCTGACACCTAGTTGGAATGAAGACAGCTAGCCCCACCCCCCACATCCTTCAGGTTCAGAAGTCCTGGAGGTTCTTTAGTCTACCTCTATTCGGGAAAGAGGCCTCAGCACAGCTACTTGTAGCAGTTTATAAGGAACATGCTTTATGAGAGGCAGGGATAATTTAAGATTCTCCTACATCCCCTGTCCTTTAATATGGAAATGCAATCTACACTATAACAAGGAGTATAGAAGAACATATCCAAAAGCAATATAGATGAAAATGTACAGAAACAGGAACCTTCATGTTAGACTAGGAGAAGACAGTACCATGAGAGGCAGGATACTGCAGGTTAGACAAGGATGGGACAAGCTATGAGACACAGGAATCTGCAGATTGGACAAAGGGAGAACAGAATCATCAGTGCAGGAAACTGCAGTCTAGGCCAGGAGGAGACCGAACCATAAAATGTAGGAAACATCAGGTTAGATCAGGAGAGAACAGAACTGTGGATGTCCTAGCTTTCTGAACTGGAATAGAGTCCCAAGAGATTCTATGACAGACACCTCAAACTACTTAGAGGAAAACATGGGAGAACACACGATCCTTAATAAGGGCTAAAACCATGGTCTTTGTTTTCACTGAGAGCCACACATATAAAGGAAGCACATGATAATTGCTGAGCATAAATCTACCCCAGGGTCAATGCAAACGTCCTGCTTAGTTGTCAAATAAGCAGTGATCTGTTAGATTAACCCTGGCAACTTTCAATGTACTGGGAATGTGTTCTGTCACAAGCTCACTTCCTTCTCTCCTTTTTGCCTTTTATTTGGAGGCCAGGTTAGGGTGCCCAGTCTAGTCTTGAAGTGGGGATCTCCCTGCCTCAGTCTGTCATGTAGATGGCATAACAGGTCTACATCACCAGGCCTAGCAGCAATTATCTTCGGGCAGCTCTGAGATCTTTCCCTGAAGATGTTGCACATGGAACTTGCCATCTTTGAGTAATACTAGCCATCAAAGCTTCAAGGATCTTCGGGATGATACTTCACTTGACCACTAGATGGCAATGTAGAATCAGAAATGACACAAGGGTTGTTGCCTTCTTCCTGAGTCAGGGCTTGATTTCCTTCCATGTCTGTTAAAATCAGGATTATCCACTATTTCTGAACATCACAGCTGGTTCTTGTGAGAAGGAGATGTGGGACTTTAGATCAGAGACATTTCTGTGTCAATACTTCAGCTGAATTTTGATTTAATGCCTCAACAGAACCAGATGGCTTGAATGAGACATAGGGTAAAAGAAGAAAGGACAAGAGATATGGTTATAGATAATATTCAGGAATTTGTGGCTGCTCAAGAGAGTGGAAAGGCAGTAGGCAAGCCACCCCAGATTTTAGTGAGTGCAGCACAGGGCTGCCCTGATGAACACAAAGGGGTTGTCTTGCGATTATGGCTTTGTCTTATCCATTCATTACTTATTTTTGATATTATTTTTTCATATTTTTGAAATTATTTTCTTTCCTGCTATCTTGTTATTCTCAGAGGGGGGGCATTCATATCTGCGGAGTGTCTGTGCACTACACACGAATAATGTGTTCACTAATGTGAATTATATGTGACCACATACTCAGGAATTTAAGTTGCCAGCATCATTTTCCTGTAACATGTAGATTTCAGAGAGAGGGAGCTGAAATCCCTTAAGGACATTGTTACTAATTGAGATTCTCATCTCCTTTGGCACATAGTATATGTATGATTAAAGATGGAGGTTTCTGTTTACTATGATTGCTCCCCACTTCAACCAAAAATAAACACAGAGACACTATATAAATTATAAAGTGTGGCTGATGGCTAAGACTTTTTATTGGCTAGCTCTGTCTTAATTACTAACCAATAACTACTATGTATTTCTATATAGCCTTATCTTACCAGGGATTGCCAGGCACCTCAAATCTTCCAAGTCTCTCTAAATGCTTCCCTCTCTCTCCTTCCTCCTTCCTCCTACAGCTGTGCCAATACCCCCTGCCTGGCTATTGCCCAATCAGTGGTTTATTCATCAACCAAGAGAGAAACATATGTATAGAAGGACATCTACCATTGTATTTTGGTACTTATTGGTGCCATCTCATTTGAATTTCTGTATTTTCTCCTCAGCACCATAGGAGACTTGTTCTTGTAAGAAGGCCTTAAGGCAGGGCTGCAATGTGCTGGTGTGTGTGTGTGTGTGTGTGTGTGTGTGTGTGTGTGTGTGTGTGTGTGCAGACAGCATTTGCAAAAGAGTAAAGTAATGACTGAGCAGTTGAGCTATGTCCTGTCTGTCCTCCACAGGTATAAGCATGACATTGATGGATACAAAACACCTATACACATAAAGTAAAAAATAAATAATATTCTATCCACCAGGTACAGACGCTTGGGAAACAAAATCTTAAATAATGTCAATTACCATACCATCATATGAAATATATAATACGTTTAGTAAAAAAATATATTCTAGGCTTACATCTTAAAAACCATAAAATTCTGATAAAAGAAATCAGAGAGGAGCTAAGTAAACTGAACAGCTAGCTGTCATACAGGCTGGGAGATGCCACATTGTTAAAATTCCTGTCCTTTTCAACTTAAGTGCTACATCCATCAAATATCAACTTTAACACCGGTTAACTCTAATATATGTGGGAAGTAGAATCACCAATAACAATTCAAAAAGCAAGAAAGAAGGGCCAAAGAGCCAGCTCAGCTATTAAGAACACTGTCTGCTCTTGCAGAGGACCCATGTTCTATTCCCACCACTCACACAGAAGCTGTCTGTTACTTTAGTTCCAGGGGATCCAACACATACAACTCATACATATAAAATTAAAAAAAATAAACATTTTTAAAGAAAAAAAAAAAGCTGAGTGGGAGATTCACACTGACTTTTCCTCTAAAGCTGTAGTTATGATATTTCTATTGTCTCTTCCTTTCTTCCTTCTTTCCCTCCCTCGATCCTTCCCTCTCTCCGTCTCTCCTTCTCTCTCTCTCTCCCTCCCTCCTTCCAGAGCTGAGGCAAGGATCCCCCAGACTGCACCCTCACTGGACCAATTAATCATGTACATCTCTCATCCTCTGCCTCAGTTCTTCCTGTGTTTAAGCCTAAGGCTCACATTCCTATGCTAAAGATGGATGCTGCATTACCTGACTCCTTCATCTGTTCTTCCTAGTGTAGCCATGTTGAATAAATCTCTTCTCTCTGCTTTCCAAAATTTCTTTGTCTACCATTTTCATTTTAGATATTAATTATATGTATGTTTGCACATGTGCATGTGTGTGAGCATGTGGAGGTCAGCCGATAACTTGCAGGAGTCCATTTTCTCCTCCAGCACAGGTTCCAAGGATCATTCTCAGGTCTTAAGAGTTGGTGGCAAGTACTTTGACTTGCTGTGACATTCACCTCTCCCATAGGCTCATACCTTAGAATACTTGTTTCCAATTGGCCACAGTTTTGGGGAAGTTATGAAACTAATAGGGGCAAGGCTATATAGAGAAAGTATATCATGCGGTGGGCTTTGAGAATTTACAAACTTGTCCCATTCCATCTTGGTGTCTCTGCTTGCTATGTGAGGGTATTGTGTGGTCTCTCAGCCTCATGCTCCAGCCACTGGCTACCATTCAGCCTCTGCCATTATGGTTCTCTCATTCTGGAACTGTGAGCAAAAATAAGTTTTCATCTTCTCCTTGCTTTTAGTCATGGTCAGAGCAAGATCATTTGGTTCCTGGCCTACTGGGTTTCAACCCTTTGTAGTGACAGAGTCCTCCTAAGTCATCTAGTCTGCAGAACTCAACACGTCACAGTCCTTACAAGCTAAGCTTAGCCATCTCTCCTCAGTGGGCTGTTTAGAGAGACAAGTAATGATGAAGAATAGAGAAAGGGGATGTGTTCTGTGTGACACACTGTGCAGAGAAACAGAGGTCCATTCACACTCAATCCCACAGTCCAGCAGTCCTGAAGTGAGGTTGATATTTAAAAGGAGGGCAAGAGGCAAGGATACCTAAGCAGTCCTGGCCAAGAGTCCCACCCATCATTGACTCCTCATTAGCTCACTTTTTATCCTCTTATAAAGTGGTCTTATATGTTTTTGGAAATGTGTAAAATGTCTTTTCAGGAGGCAGTTTCTCTTCTGGTTGGTCGAGGCTTTGCCCTTTCCTTTCTCCAAGATAAGACTGTGAGGAGATTCCAATTGCTTCAAGTATTTTGTTTCAATACTCACTAGCCAAATGGAGTGACAAACATGGCTGTCTTTGGACCTTCTTGGCTCCTGCCAGGATGTTGAAAAACAGAAATGTGGCTTCTTCAGAGGGCATCAGTTTACACAACTTGGAGAGCATTTTTTGGTTTTGATCATCAAAGAATTGGTGTGTGTGTGTGTGATAGTGTGTAATGGTTTAGTACGCTAGAATTTCAAATATATAGCACAGTTTGTGTTGAGCTAGTAGTGTGGGTGCCATAGATGCATTAGAAATGTTCATTCTGGACATGTTCCCATGGATAAGAGAGGGGGAAAACACAATAAAAGAACACAGAGTTTTTCCTTGTTTGAAAGTCTCTCCTCACATGCTGTAAACATAAAGTTCCTCTTGTTCCCTCCTAGGGATATTTCTTAACAACCTTGAGTTAGCAGGGGTCAGCACTTCCTTCTTTCTCTCTTTGTTTTTTGAGACAGAGTTTCTCTTTTCTGTAACTCTCTCTGTAGACCAGGCTGACCTTGAACTCACTGAGACCTACTTGCTTCTATCTAGTGAGTTTTGGTCAGCATTTCCTTCTTTTCCATACCTACTGGGCAGAATTTCTGTAACCGGAGTCTCCTTCCCACAAACCATAACAAACAGAACTATAAATAAATAAGATAAACAAATCAGCGAAGTCAAAGGCAAACATACAAAAAACCTCCCCACACAATACATTCCTTCCAAACAATGTTCCACTTCCAATCTTCCACACCAAAAGTAATCAAGGAAACCCAACTAAAGGAAACACAGAGTGGGCAGAGATATTTTCACATGAAATCAAGGGCAAAATAGCTTGCCAAATCTTTTAAAGCATGGCTCATACTTGTGATCCGAGTAATAAGGAGACAGATAAGAGGGTCATGAGCTTGAGGCTACTCTACTTGACTTGTGTCAAGAAAACCAAACTAATGAATCAAAGAAACCAAAACTTCTTTCCAAAGAAAGCATCAAAGGATGTAAGGTTGCAAGGGGCAAGAGAGATGTTGAGTGGTAAAGAGCTCTGGTCACTGTTCCAGAGCACCTAGGTTAGATTCCCACCACCCACATGGTCGTTAACAACCACCTGTAATCCAGTTCCAGGGGCTCTAATGCCTGCTTTTGGCCTATTCAGGCACTAAGCTTGCATATGGTTTGTGTGTGTGTGTGTGTGTGTGTGTGTGTGTGTGTGTGTGTGTGTGTGTGTGTGTATACTGGCAGAACAAAAAGAAAACCTGAGGAGAACACTCACATATACATTTTAATTACCAAAAAGTAGAAAAATGGGGGAAGTTACTGAGTTTTGTTACTGGGGAAGTTGAGTATCCTGGTTGGTTAGATTGTCAACACAATGTAGTTATTTGGGAAAAGGAACTTGAATTGAGAAAATACCCTCATCTGGTCTGTAGGAAAGTTGGCTGGGCATTTTCTTGGTTAATGATTGATGGGGGCTGGCCCAGCCCACAATGATTGTGGTCATCCCTAGGATGGTGGTCCTGGGTTCTATAAAAAACGAGGCTGAGAAAGCAATCATGAGTGAACCAGTAAGCAGCACCCCTCCACAGCTTCTTCTTCAGCTTCTGTCTCCATGTTCCTGCTAGACTCTATGCCCTGACTTTCCTTAGTAGTATAAGCAGAGAAATTAACCCTTTCTTTCCCAGATTGAGTTTTCTCATGGTCTTTTATCACAGCAATAGAAATCCTAACAAAGACACTGTGACTTCCACATTGGAGTCTTTAGTCTTGTTAGTAAAGAATTTAGAAATAGACTCAGAAGGGAGCTTGAGGACATTTTTAATGTAGTGTGAAATGAAAACAACAGGGCAGGCAAGCTGTAAATCTTGACAACTGCCTGGTGAAGGGAAATAGAGGAGGAAGAAAGAGAGCCATACTGTTTGTAAGCAGTGACATGGGAAATAAACAGCTACATGGGAATTGGTGGAAGGGAGAGGGATTTTAAGAAACAGAGTGAGAAAGCCCAATGTATACAGGAAAGCATACTGTCTTAGTTAGAGTTTCTATTGCTGTGAAGAGAAACCATGACCACAGCAATTCTTAACAAGGTGGTAACATACACTTTCAGAGGTTCATTCCACTATCACAATGACAAGGAGCATTGTGGGAAGTGTGGTGGCATGAAAGGAGACGTGGTACTGGGTATATCTTGGCTTTCAGGAAACAGGAAATTGACTGAGATGCACTGGGTAGTATCTTGAGCTTAGGAAGCATCAGAGCACAGCCCATAGTGACACACTTCCTCTAACAAGTCATACCCACTCCAACAAAGTCACATCTCCTAAGAGTGCCGCTCCATATGACCTTCAGACTACCTCCCATGCCAAGACAGTGGCCAGCACCAGAAAGAAAAGGAGATCAAAAAAAGGAAGAAACAGGTATGTTTTTCTGAGTGCCTGCACTGAGAAAGAGTCCTGGGAAAGACAAGTCATTGCCTCACAGGGGAGGTCAGTTATCCTCTTTGTCAGTGCTGGGAGCTGAAGCCAGTTCTATGGAAGAGCAGCCAGTGCTCTTAACAAGTGTGTCACCTATTGTGGTTTAATAAGAATCAGGATAAACAAATAGGCCCGAACAGATGTTTATTCAGGGAGAAATAACTTACAAGCTAGACAGATGAACACCAGCAGGGTCCACTGGATGCTGTCCTCTCCAAGCAAGAGAACTCTCCCAGATTCCTCCTCAGACCTAGTTCCCCAGGTCACTTCCACCCCTGTCTCCACCCCCCAATGGGCATGGTCAGTGCCACAGATGCTGACAAGGTGAATAGCTCACTACAGCCCACTCCCACCCCCAAAAAATAAATCTTATAGAAAGGGAAAGTAGAACCCTTCCTTCTTTGGTATTATAACTCTGCTGAATTCCCTAAATCCTTATCTATAACCTTGACTGTCTAATGGGAGAGTGGCCACAAAGGAAACTTCTCCTTGCTGCAGCTTACCTAGCCCTCATCCTTTGTCCCAGCCCATTTTAAACATCATCTGGAGAGCACTGTTTCTTGGCGGAGTGCCTTGGGTGAGGGTTTGGGTAGTATGGACAAATCCCATCTCCTCTAAGAGTTCTCTCCCCCATAAATTAGTGGGGAGGCCAGTCAGGATATAGAGCTGGAAGTAACCTGAATGGTCTTCTGCAACTCTCTAGTTAAACCAAACTGTTTTCTTAGACTATTACTATTTTGATGATGAAAACTGTGTGGCTGCTGAGCCAATTCTACCTGAGATAAAGCGACCATTTTTGTCAGTAAGGTTTGAGTGAACCCTTATATGATCCACAAAGCACGGTGCCTTTCTTTGATGAATGACACTTTGAATTTGCTTAAACAGTAATTTAACCTGATTATTATTAGTTCCAATGTATAGAACCATCTCTATAACTTGAAAAGCTCTGAAAACATAATGAGTATCACTATATGAATTAAATGAATCATTCATTCGAAGCTAAAAAACTATTGCAACAGTTCGTAATTCAACTATCTGAGCTGAAGCTGAATCTGTCCGTACTACATATTTTTTTCCCATCAATGAATAACATAAGCTGCTTTTCCATCAGAAGAACCATCAGTACATACTAACATAGCACTTTGAACAGGATTACCCCTTACAATTGTAGGGAATACAAAAGGATGCATTAATGCATATTGCAGCAGTCTATGAGCTGGAAACTGATTATCAATTTTTCCCAAAAACTGAGTAAAAGCAATTGTGCATGAATCACTGTTTTGAAATAACCAATCAACTTGCTTTTTGGTATAGAGAACATGGATTACATTTGGTTCCTTGCCAAAATATCTCCTAGACTCCATATGGCATTTTTGTACCACATAAGCTACTGCTTCACAATAAGGATTTAACACTTTGGCTGGGGAAACAGTTAAATGCAACCATAACAATGATCCCTCTTGCCATAAGACAGAAGTCAGACTATGCTGTGTGGGAAACACATAAGTATCCCATGGTTTTGCATAGTCAATATAGCATATCTGTTGATGCTGGATTGAATTCTCTGATTGTAAGAGAACTTGTCTACTCTCTTCAGTTAGCTGTCTAGGTGAATTGGGATCACTATCTCCTTTCAGGATATGGCTTAAATGTTTCAAATCACCAATAGGTGCTTTTAAAAAAAAAGGACATAAGCATTTCAAAATTTTCTAACAACTTCTGAAAATCATTCAATGATCATAAGCTATCTTTTCTAATTTCTAATTTTTTGAGGCCTAATTTCTTTAGGATGTAACATAAGTCCCAAATACTTTTGAAAACTTTCTACTATGACTTGTAAAGCTTTCATTAGCTGACATGGTCTCATTTGCATTTTCACTGACACCTTTCTAGGTTGGGGGCCAAACAGGCTACAATTCCCTGAGGCTTTTTCTCAATAGCTGTCATGGTCTCATTTGCATTTTCACTGACACCTTTCTAGGTGGAGGGCCAAACATGGCCTGCAGTTTCCTGAGGCCTCCTTTCAATAGCTTATCTCAAATCTTATATTAACCTCCATTCTTTCAATTTCTTTTTTAACCACCAAAATTTAGGAAAATTTTTGTATTCTCTCCTCTTCTATACTCTTTTGAGCCATCCATACAGATTTCTCTGGCTCTCAGCCCACTCTGGCTTTGACCATTCCCTATTGTTTCATTCTGCAAGACTGAAAGTCATTGGAGATGCAGATCTCCAACCCTTATCTCTCTCTCTTGCAATTCAAGTAGTACCTATTGTTGGGATTCACACATTCACAACTTCACAACCACACTTCAGACACTCACATGTGTGGCCACACCTTACATTTTTCAGCTCTCCTTTTCTTTACACCAAGATTAGTTTGTTGAAGTAGAACATCTTGTAATGCAGCTGTTGTAACTAAACCTTGAATTATGAACATCCAAAATCTGAACAAATCCCAATATATGTCACTTTTTCCCCACTTTTTTTCTTTTTCTCTTTTTTTTTTTTTAAATTTTTTTTTGAGTCCTTAAAAGACTTTCTGACAGGCTGAATTAGTTATTCCATACTCTTGACTTGGTGTTGGACAAGGCAGCAGCTCCTAAAGCAGCAGACATCTAGGTCTCCTCCTGCCTTTGCTCTTTAGGCCTGTGCTGGCCTGCTGCAGCTCATCTGTGACTGTAGCTATTTGAAAAGCAAGAAATCACCATTGTAGCAACTCTGAGTTCCTCCTGACCTAGTGCTTAAGCCTGGTGCACCTTAGCTCCCCCAAGAGCTGGTACAGCTCTGAAAGAGCTATGGTGGCAGCTTTTGGGAGGATGCCTCTCATTGGGCCTCACTCCAGGATCCTTAGGAAAGTCCCTGTCTTTCCCTGAAGATAAGGTCTTACTCTGATCTGCACAGGCACTTAGTGGCTTCTAGGATAGCATCTTATGCTCATCCTCCTCACTTTTACTAGCCTGTTGAATGGATTTTAAATAGCCTTCGAAAGTTTCTGTCTTTACTGCAGTTTCCTGTTCCTCTAGAATTTCCTTTAATTGAAATTCTAATTCAAACTTTCTCTTTTTTCTATTTTTCCATTTATTTTTTTTTCTATTTTCTTGTTTCTATTGATTTACTTATTACCCAAATAAGTCCCTGCAGGCACAAGGGATAACCCCTTACACTTACACAGTTTTTCAGTGAGGACCTCCAATTTCTGTAGAAACCCGAGAAACTGCAGACGGTGTTGAGGTTAATAACACTGTAATCTCTTGATATTAAAGCTTATCTTGCATTAATTCCAGAGAGTAATAATCTAATCACATTCTTAACTGATTTGAGTCACTCATGTGGACCGAATTCATCCCTACACCCTAGGAGTAGCTTGATAAAGTGGCAGCCAGGCCCCATCAAGTCTTATTGCTTAATTAAAAACAAACTCCCAAGTAATTTTTTATTTATATATGTATATTTATATATTTTTACTTTGCCATAAAATAAGAGTCTCTCATGTACACAGTCTATGTATAAAAGATAATAGCAATAACAAATGGATGTAGAGGAGAGTCTATTTCTGAAGAGAAAGGGGACCGGTGGGGTGGATATGAGGGGCAAGTAAGGGTAATATGTGAATATAATCAGATGGCATGAAGTACATTCATGAAAACATTGTAATGGGTCCCACTCTCCCAACCTACATTGTCCTGGAGTAGTTCCTAAAGCCCTCGCCTTCTGCAGCATCCTGTCTTACCCACAAAGAAAGATCATGCAGGATGCTGAAGCCCACAAAACTTTCCCTTGTGTTTTTCCAAGAAGATTTGTGAAAGGCTTCTATATCATTCAAATTCCTTCTAGGTCCTGGCAATGTTTCTATTTTTCATGTTAGCCACAAGGTTTCCTCAATGATTAACACCACTGATTATTATCTATTTGGACCGTTTTTCGATTTTTTCTATTGTCTTGTCTGTTTTTTTCATTATGATTGTGAAAATTTAAAAAGTACACCTGGATAAGAATTTATATATATATATATATATATATATATATATATATATATACATACATACATACATATATATATATATATATATATATGTAAAATATAGATATAATACCCATCTGGTTCTGTGAAGTCTTTAATTTAGTACAGTAAGAGTCTTGTCTGGGTCTTGCTTTAATTAGTTTTCCTTAAAAAGATTTATTTGTTTTATGTGTGTGAGAGTGTTTTGCTTGTATATGTGCACCATATGCGTACCTGGTGTATGCAGAAGCCAGAAAAGTGTATTGGGACCCCTGGATTTGGAGTCAGGGATGGTAGTGATCTGCCTGTGGGTGCTGGGAACTGACCCCAAGTCCTCTGCAAGAGCTACAAGTGCTGTTAATGCTGAGCCACTCTGTAGCCTCTTGCTTTAATTTATTAAGAGGCAAGAGACTAATTAAGTAATCCAGGCTGACTGACCCCATGATCCTCCTGCCACAGTCTTCCAAGTAGATTGGGTTATGTCCCAGTGTCACTTAGCCTAGCAAAGAAATTCTTGTTATTTACTAGTTACTATTTCTACTTGTTACTTGGCTCACCATTTAGCCCAGGCTGGCCTTGAGATTATGGTCATCCTGCTTCACACTCCTGAATTCTTTGGTTAAAGATGTGTGTTACCATACCGGGATAACAAGATGAACAAAAATTCTTAGTTTTAATGATTGGTCCTGTGTTTTTTAAGTCAAACTAAAAATACAAAGACCAGTGGCTACAATTTCCACATTGTTTTATTCCCTGAATAGTCCTTAAAAAATGTCACATAATGGGCAGGAGAGATGGCTCAGAGGTTAATAGCACTGGCACTGGCAGCTTTTGCAGAGGACCAGGGATAAATTCACAGCATCCACATCATAGTGGGTTACAACATCATTAACTCTAATTACAGGGAATCTGACACTCTGTTCTGGCCTCATCAAGCACCAGAATAGATACTGTTAGCACCCAGACACACCATGTTCCCTGGGGGACCTGACAGAATGCATCACCCTGTGCACATGACAAGCAGTATCATGGCTCTGGATTCAGCTACAAAAGGTCCCTTTAAGAGAGAAGCTCCACTTACTTCCTCTCTTTCCTGCTGTCCCTCTGAAGAGGCAGACAGGTCTCTGTGTGTTTCTCTTTCTCTCTCTCTGCTTTCTGCTTCTTTCTTGTCTCCCCTCTCTGCCTTCCCTACCCACAGTAAACTTCCCACTTATGTTGTGCCTACATGACTTTTACATCTCAACTGCTATGGGATCTCCTAAGGTCTCCCTCATGCCACATATTAACATGTCTCAGGTCCCCCAAGGATGGTCAATGCCCCCCCTCAGGTAGGCAGGAAGCAGTCTTGAATACTCTATGCCCTTATTCCCCTAACCTGCCATGCCTGACTGCTCCCATTTCAATACATAAAGCAGGGGGGAATGTTAGCATCCAGGCACAGCTTGGCCCTGCCCCTTGGAGACCAGGCACAGTGCATCTCCCTTCCACCCATGGGAAGCAGTATACTGGCTCTATGCATGCACAGGAGCTCCCTAAAAGAGACTGGCTCTGCCTATTCCCTCTCTCTTACCTGCTGTTCCTCTGAAGAAGCAGACAAGTCTTTGCTACCCCACCCTTTAACTCACATCTCTTCCTTCCCCTTCCTCACTCTCTTCCCTTCTCCCAATAAACTTCCTACATAAGTTCTGCCTTTTGTCCTATGTGTATCTCACACACCATGGGATCTGCTAAGGTTCCCCTCCCACTGCATATCACAACACATACATACAACTGAATGAAAAATTAAATAAAAGGAGGACATGGTTATTAACGTATGGAGAAGCATTTTATTGTAGATATAATGGAGAAATCAGGCAGACGGAAGGATTCAGGTTGGACACACTGGCAGACTACACCAGACCACAATAGGAGAGAGGGAGAGAGAGAGCAAGTGAGGAACTTTCAACCAAGGCTTCCCAGGCCAATAGACCAAGAGACTGGCACAGCCAAAATGGTTGAGTTATATAAGGACCAAGCTGCAGGAAGGGAAGCAGAAGTCCAGCCCCTGGGAGGGTGAGGTTTAGGGTGGGGTGGGGTGAGAAGTGCTGGCTTTGTGACCTAATATTCTAGGCTTTTGTGATGATAAGGGGTGATGTAATCTCTTTTATAACTACTTCCTGCTGAAATTGGGGCATTGATGTCAGGGCCCAGGAAGGCTGGAATAATGGTCAAAGGATGGGAAAACAATAGAGAGTAGGCTGTTTGGATCCCTGTGTGGGTCCTGCAGGACTACCTGAGGCTAAGGAAGTGCATGTTTGCCTTGGAGCAGTCTGTGCAGAGCTTCAGGATAGTCAGAAATCCAGTGAGATGCACCTAGGGCTGGCACATTCGGAGCAGTTTGCTGTCTTCAGTTGGTTGGAAATCTGTTGGGACAGAAACACACTTATCTTGGGTGTACATCTCAAATGTCCAGGTCTGGTAGCTGAGGGCAGGAAGTCTCAAGATCAGGAGGAAATAAAAACAAACACTCTCCAAAAAAATCACACATAATATAACTTCTCCTACTCAAGTCACATTTTCCCAGTTTAAGAACTGTAGATGAGGCTTCTGGAAATTACTTCTTTCCAGTGATGAACTAAAGTCATAGAAGCAAATGGCATATCTTTACAAGACAAAACCCTGTCACAAAGGAAGGAGGGTGGCTTATGTGGGAGTGAAAGACAAAGAAGTAAAGTTAAAGTAACCCCTCACTTGAAATGAAGGACTAACCTGGAAACCAATATCTGTTCCTTGGAGTTTGCTAACTTCCCCTCAAAAGGCCCTGAGATAACAAGATACCAAGAATTCACACTGCCCCTCCTTTCTTGGGACTAGGGTCCTTAAGAAACAAAGAGATAACTGCACCTCTGGTTTGCCCAGACAAGATTAATTAGCATACCCTAAGACCCTAAGGTCTATTGACCCCAATAGGGAAACCATCTGGCCTCAAAGGGTCAAGTAATCAATGGACAGAGGGTCCCACACCCTCCCCTAAGCTTGTGGGTTTTGCCAAGGGGAGGGGGTTGAGGGAGGGGGAGGATGCTTCTCTCTAGCCTGCATGCTGGAGAAGCCCATTTGCTCAAAGGTTTCCTATTCATTAAAGCCTCTTGGGTGTTGCAGGAACTGGACTGGATATTGAGTTCTTGGGGATACTGACCGAAACTAGGAGACTCCTCGTTCTGAGGGTCTTACAGGAGCACATAAGGATAACTTGTCCATAGCACTACATGGAAAAGAGTTGTCTTCTCTCTTGTTTCAATTCTGAGTATCTCATGTCTTACCCCCTGGGATTTCAGTTTCTGTAGCAGGGCTGAGGCCACATGCTTCCCTTCCTAGCTGTGTGTTAGTTCCCATTCTCATTAGCACAGCAGAAATAAGAGCCAATTGGCCTAAATCAGCTCTCTAAGGAGTGGAGTCAAAAAATTCTGAAGTTATTTCAGAAAGAGGCTGAGCCTGGCTCAGGATGTTGAGGGTCGTTCATTAGTATTTTAAGAGAAGAGACTGATGGGATCATTCAAGGAAGGCATGGAGTTCTGGCTGCTTTGGACACCCATGGAAACAGAAAAACTGGTAAATGACCAGGAACTACAGATGCAAGCATAACTAACAGAATACAAGAGATCAAAGAGGGAAGCTCAGGAGCAGAAGATAAACCAGATGAAATAGATTCATCGACCAAAGAAAATCTTAAATGCAGCAAATCCTTACCACAAATCATCCTGGAAATGTGTGACACCATGAAATGGCCAAACATAAGAATCATAGGCATAGAAGAAGGCAAAGAAGCCCAGGTCAAAGGTGCAGGAAACATATTCAACAAAATCATTGAAGAAAACTTTCCGCATCTGAAGAAGGACATGCCCATGAAAGCAAAAGAAGCATCCTGAACACCAAATAGACTGGACAAAAAAAAAAAAAAAAAAAAAAAAAAAAAAAACAGGTTCCCTCCCAACATAATAATTAAAACACCTAACATATAGAATAAAGAAAAAAATGTTAAAGGCAGTGAATGAAAAGGCCAGGTAACATATAAAGGCAGACCTATCAAAATTACACCTGACTTCTCCATGGAAACTCTCAAGGCCAGAATGTCTTGGATAGATGTTCTACAAATACTAAGAGTCCACGGATGCCAGCCCAGACTACTATACCCAGCAAAACTCTCAATCACTACTGACAGAGAAACAAGATGGTCAATGAAAAAGCCAGATTTTCACAATACATATCCACAAATCCAGCACTACAGAAAGTTCTGGAAGGAAAACTCCAACCCAAGGTAGTTAACTACATTCACAAAGACATAGGCAACAGATAATCCCACTTTACCAGAACCCAAAAGAAAACACAGGGCAAATATACTTACAGTACCACCGACAACAACAAATCTAAAACAAACAAGAATTAACAACCAATGGTCCTTACTTTCCCTCAACATTAGTGGTCTTAATTCGCCTATAAAAAGCACAGGTTAACAGAATGGATATGAAGACAGAATCCATCCTTCTGTTGCATACAAGAAACACATCTAAGCTTCAAAGACAGACATTACCTCAGGGTAAAGTGTTGGGAAAAGATCTTCCAATCAAATGGACCCAAGAAGCAAGCAGGTGTAGCTATCCTAATATCTAACAAGTTACACTTCAAACCAAAATCAATCAAAAGAGATGAAGAATGTCATTTCACATTCATCGCAAGAGAAATCCATCAACACAAAGTCTCAGTTCTGAACATCTATGCCCCTAATACAAAGGCACCCAAATTATTAAAACAAAATGCTACTAAAACTCAAAGCTCACATAAAACCTCACACACTCATACTGGGAGACTTCAATACCCCACTCTCACCACTAGACAGGACCACCAGACAGAAACTTAACAAACAAACAAAAGAACTATCAGAAGTGATGTCCCAATTGGGACATCTATAGAACATTCCATCCAAACACAAAAGAATATACCTTTTTCTCAGCTCCACATGGAACCTTCTCTAAAATCAAAAACATATTAGACAACATAATAAACTTCAACAGAAAAAAAACATTGGGATAGCCCCCTGCATCTTATCAGACCACCATGCTTTAAAGGTGTAATTTAATAACAACACAAATTACAGAAACCCTACAAACTCGTGGAAACTGAATAATGTGCAATTGTCTCATTCCTGGTCAAAGAAGAAGTAAAGAAAGAAATTAAAGAATTCCTAGAATTCAACGAGAATGAAGACACAACATACTGGAACTTATGGGACACTTTGAAAGCAGTGCTATGAGGGAAGTTCATTGCACTAAGTGCCCATATGAAGAAAATGGAGGATAGTCACATTAGAGAATTAACAGCACAACTGAAAGCCCTAGAACAAAAAGGAGCAAACTTATCCTGGAGAATTAGATGCCAGGAAACAATCAATCTGAGGGTTGAAATCAATAAAGTAGAAACTAGGAAAACAATACAAAGAATCAATGTAACAAAGAGTTGGTTTTTCGAGAATATCAACAAGATAGACAAACCTTTATCCAAACTAACCAAAAAGCAGTATGGCAGTTCCTCAGGAAGATGGGAACTAGTTTACCAGAGGACCCAGCAATCCTACTCTTAGGCATATACCCAAATATCCACATGCATACATCAAAGACTTGTGTTCAAGTATGTTCATAGCAGCATTATTTGTAATATTAAGAATCTGGAAGCAACCTAGATGCCCCTCAACTGAAGAATGGATAAGAAGTGGCACATCTACACAATGGAATACTACTCTGCAGAAAAACATAATGGAATCTTGAAATTCGCAGGCAAGTGGAAGGCACTTGAAGAAACTATCTTGAATGAGGTAACCCAGACACAAAAAGAGAATCATGGTATGTACTCACTCCTATATGGATTTTAGACCTAGATCAAAGGATCACAAGCCTATAATTCACATCACCAGAGGAACTGGAATACAAGGTGTATTCTAAGAGATTCATACAATAACCCTCACAGAATGGGGAAGGGACAAGTCCCTCAGAGCACATGGGAAGTGGGGGGTAGTGAATGCAGAGAGAAGTAGAAGAAAGAGAAGGGGAGGAGAGGAAAGCACGTGTGACTAGGAAGATTGAGTCAGGGTAAGAATAGAAGACAGAAGAGAGAGAGAGACAGAGAGAGAGAACATAAAAGAGAGAGCCATTTAGGTTTGAAGGGAAAACTGAACCTAAAGAAAGGTCTAGAGACGTACACAACTGCCACCAACTAACAATTTGAGCAACCCTGGAAAGGCTACCATAAATGCCCTTCCTGGAAAGTGAGATCACCAACTAACTTGTCCATGGAGCCCTCATCTAATACCTGTTGGAAACAGAAGAAAACACCCATACCTAAACACAAAGTCGACCTAGAATCCAGAAGCAGATGGAGAGGACAAGAAGTGTTGTGGAAACACATAGAGACGGCTGACTTGAACAAGGAGGAGCTAATGGAACCCCAGACTGATAGCTGGGGATCCAGAATGAGAATGACTCAGGCACCCTCAGCCAGAGGGACTGAGCAGTCTAAGGGACCTCAGACAGTGGAACCAGGATGTATCACTGGTGCACAAAAGGATCCCCATGGAGGGATACTGCCTTAACCTAGAGACAGGAGAGAAGTCCTAGTCCCTACTTCAAATGACCTGACAGACCTACATGACCCCACCTGGATGGCATTGGCCTACATGTGGAATTGGGGTGGGGGGATGGGAGGGGAGGGTGATCAGGGTGCATGTGAGAGGGCAGCGAGTATAAAAGTGAGTTAGTGAAGGAGGAAGAGGGAACTGCAATTGACATGTAAAATAATAAATTAAATAAAGAAATTAAATAAAAAAAGAAAAGAAAAACTCAATATGTCAAATAAGAAAAAAAAAGTCGGTAAAACACTGGGACTCAGCCTCTACATGAAAGTCAGCAGCTAGTATGAAGGAAAGCCACTCCCCAAAGGGGAGCACAGGCAGAAAATTGCAGAGAGAGTGAGAGAAGTAGAATCTTGGGGGCTGGAATGGTGTCTCAATAGGTAGGAGCACTTGTTCTTGCACAGACCTGTGTTCAGCTTCCTCAATCCACTTGGAAGCTCCCAACCATCCTTAACTCCAGACCCAAGGGACCTGACACCCTCTTCTGACCTCTGTGGGCACAAGACATCCTCGTGGTGTCCATACATCACAGGAAAATGCTCATACACATAAAGATAAATAAGTCTAAAAGATTAGAAAAGTGGAATTGTGTAGGGTGTAGACAAACCACTATGTCAGCCAGCCCTGGACTGCTCTGACTTCTCAACTCACTGTGTGTATAATAAATTAGTTCTCTTTCTTACCCACTGTGCAGCTCAAATTGGCCTCAACTCATGATCCCCCACCTCTGTCTCCCTGTGGGATTATAAACCTGTGGCACCACACCTGACTGCAAGTTTCCTCTTACCAGTTCAAATTTGAATTTCTGATACTTGTGACTGAAAACTTCTGAACACATGAAAGATTGTGATCATGTTTTCTCCTCAATCAACCATCAGAAGAATTGGTGTCCTGACTTTACTGAGGAGAAGCCACACCCAAGTGCAAAGCCTCAAGCAGGGCAGCACATCCCTCCTCCTGTTCAGAAAGTTAAGGAGACTGAAGAATGGATCACCCAATGCAAGTACAAAAAACAAACTCAAAATTGACCTGTGCTTTAAAAACAACAGTACAGGCATTCATCATGTAAGTGAAAAGGATAGAAGCAGCCATAATTCTAAGAAAATGTGAATGGAAAAGTTATGAATCTGCCTTTCCCTGTCTTAAGAATACTTTCCTCCTATTTTATATTATGTATTTATGTTTTGCTTTGATTTTTAAGAGAGGCTCTGTCTGTGTATCCCAGCCTTGTCTATAATTCATAATCTCCCTGCTTCAGTCCTTCTAGAACTGGAATCACAGGTGTGCATGGTCAGGAGCAGTCTTTGTCGGGCTGCAATCAGAGCCAGCCAAGCTGCCCCAAGTCCATACCTGAGTGAGGGAGTGTGGACAAGGGAAAGGCTACCTACAGACAATAAAGAAAAGACAGAGAGACAGAATAAAGGTCAGGATGACAGATCAGGCAATACTGAAATGCCAAAAGTTTATTTTTCACCACTCTTATATACCTTAATCAAAATGGGGAACACATTATCATGTATATGGAACAAACAGACTTTTCTTCCTCCCTCATTCTAAAAGTGCAGTAACCACACCTTTGTGCCAAACTTCTCGTTCCCTAGCCGTGAAGTCAGGAGTAGCCACACCTCAGATTCAGATCTGATGTTATTTAGACTAAGACACACAAACATCCTACTGTAGCCACATCTTTGACCTTTAGGTCTTAACACTTGCTGAAGACAGCTTTGAACTCTCTGTTCTTGTGCCAAGATGGGAACCCACAGTGCACCCCATGTCCAGCCAAACTCCATTTTATTCACTGTCAGCTATGTTCTCACTTGGAATTTCTCTCCTTCTCTCTTTGTCTCTCTCTCACTCTCTGTTTTTTTTCGAGACAGGGTGTGTCTGTGTAGCCCTGGATGTCCTTGAACTGAGACAGCCACCTGCCTCTGCCTTCCAAGCTCTGGTATACTTCGTGCCTTTCAAGTAGTTGATTTACAACGACACATAGATTCATACACCCATATGTGTTTGTACAATTTATTTTAGTCTCATTAACCTTTCTAAGCCATTAGGAATATAGTTATTTCCTTTTATGAACATAATAATAATGACTTTGTGTCATGCCAAAAGGACACGGTGGGTGTATAAGTCCTCACATCATAAGCTTAATCTGCACAGTGTTCTCTCTCCAGTGCTTGCTTCCCCTTCCTGGCACATCTCTTTTCTGCTCAAGTACCAAGTCCTTTGTTATGTGACACTGTGCCTAGGAAGCTTCTCATATGACAAAGGATGAACAGCCAGGCAGTGGAGGGGAGCAGTAGTTATCCATGCAGCAGTGGCCAAGAGAAACTAAAGGCCTTGGATGCACCTCTTCTAGTTCTCCTGAGCATCACTAGTTTCCATGGGGATAACACACACTCATCCTGACATCTATTCTAGTCTAGAGATTGAGTCGGGCAGAATCACACTCTGTGCCTCGATTGCATTTGAGTACTCTTAGTCAATTCCCTGGAAGTTGTGTTGTGACTCTGTTGTGACAGGTAGCCCTGATTCAGCTTCCTTTTTTCAACCCTCCTTTTCTTTCATCTGTTCCCATTTCCTGTCTCTCATCTAGGCTTCCAGTGGTCTCCTATGAAGTCTACTTCAGGCCTCACTCACTCCTTCCCATTCTTGGTTGTGTTCAGCAGCTTTTAGCCACCAGGACTCTTTGTTGTTTACATTTCTGCTGGAAAAACCCTTGTGCAAAGGAAACAACATAGGCACTGTGCCCACACAGACCTGCCCCAGGGAAATCGATGTGTGGCAATCACACTTCCAATTTGGCACCTTCCATGACATCATGGAGCAGCTTTGTCCTCTGGAGGACATGCACCTTGGGTTTAGCTCCATGGCTAAGGGAGGGGCAGTGAAGTGTCCTCCTCAGTGGGGGGTGCAGTCTGTTTCTCATGCTCATTATAGTTTCTGTCTCCCCCTGGCTGCAACAGTTCCCTTGTTGGTCAGGATAAAGGAATATATGAGGCAAGCTTTCATGGAGAAGATTCTGGGGAGAGTGCGAACTACGAAGGCATAAATGCACCAGAAATGTTGGAGGTAATGGCTGTAGGGAAGTTTAAGGAAGTTTTTGTTCGTGTGTTTGTTTGTTTTTTTAGTTTTTCATGACAGGGCCTTGCTCGACCTGAAACTCACTCTTACTCCTGATGGCCTCTAACTCAAAGATCTGCCTTCCTCTGCCTGCTGGGTGCTCATATTAAAGGCATCTGCCACAACCCTCCCTTATTAATTTTTAAACAAGGGACTCATACGGCCCTGGCTGTCCTAGAATTCATTCACAATATTACTAGTCACATTGTGTAAAGATAACAGGATTTTACATGTATTTCAACTACTAAGCACTTTTATCACTTCATGTAAGGATAAAAGAAAAAAGTGATCCTCATGGCTGCAGATCTGGGACCCAACGGACCAACCCAGCCTGCTCAGGTTGTCTGGGTTCTTCCAAGGCACTGCCCTTAATTTCTGATGAGTGCTATTTTAACTTGGACAGTGGGTGAGGGAAAGCAGTGGTTTTTAAAATAGTGAGCACTATGCAACCTTTTAAAGCAAGAAGGAATTCTCAGAAGAACTTGCGCAAACAGCACCACATCCTTGTTTAAGACACAGAGCCTTTGTAGATCTTTGGGTGATCATTGTGGCCATTTTGATCTTAAGCATTAAGGCACATAGGATTTCCATTTTGAGGCCAGTCTGATAACATCAGAATGGACACTAAATGTGTTTCGATTACAAATGCCTACAACTTGTATAGCATCTATAAGAGTGCGTTTCAGAAAGTGTTCATAACATGTGAACTCAATAATGTACACATTACCTCTTTTTTTGAGACAGAGTCTCCCTATCTATGTAAACCTGTCTACCTGGAAACTGGCTATGTACATCAATTGGCTACAATCTCACAAAGATCCACCTGCCTCTATCTCATGAGTGATGGGATTAAAACATTTTAGAAGGTTGCTTGACAAAAGTTGTCCATATTTATGGCATTTTGAAATTTACATATTATGAAATGGTAAAATCAGGCTAATTAATCCAATAAAGTCATAATATTGTTTTTGTGGTGAGATATTTAAAATTTCATTTACTTTTAAAAACATTTAAAAGTATATGATGTTCCTTTATTTTTTTTAAATTTTTAAAATTTATTTTATATAACAAATTCCATTTAAATGACAACAAACATTTATAGACAATATTTGGGAATTTGGGCGTTGTTCTTTCCAAACTACTTCCTGCTGGTAAGGGGTGCTGTGATGGGGGATTCGAAGAAGATTCAGAAATCCTGGCTATAGTCTATAAGGCTGCTTTGTCCAGCTGTTTTGAATGTAGGATCACCTCATACTCTGTTTCAGGCAGTCTGGCTTGATCAAACCACATTAGTCTGGAAGGAATCCACATCTTTTCATTTTCTGTGGAAACAAAAATAGAAATCCTTTTCCCCAGTAACTTGTCCTTCAACTTAAATTTTGGAGTCAAAGCATTTTTTTTAATTTAATTTATTATTTTACATGTTGATCCCAGTTCCCTCTTCCTCCCTCCTTCCCACCCTTCTTCCCTCCCTTCTTCCCTCCCTCCTTCCCTCCCTTTTACCCTCTCTGCCCTCTCAAATGTACCCTAACCACCCAATCCTCCCATCCTCCCATCCCAATTCCACATGTAGGGGAATGCCCTCCAGTTGGGGTCATGTAGGTCTGACAGGTCATGTGAAGTAGGGACTAGGGCTTCTCTCCTGTCTCTAGATTAAGGCAGTTATCCCTCCATGGGTGATATGTTTGCAAAGTCCTTTTGTGCACCAGGGATACATCCTTGCTTCACTGTCTGATGTCTCTTAGACTTCTCAGTCCTTCTGGGTGAGACCCATATTCAGAGGGGCCTGAGTCAGTCCCATGCTGGCTTCCCAGCTATCAGTCTAGTGGCCCGTTAGCTCCTCCTTGTTCAGGTAAGATGTCTGTATGTGTTTCTGCCACATGGTCCTGTCCTCTCCATCTGCATCTGGGTTCTAGTTCGACTGAGTGTTTATGGGTGTTTGATCCTGTTTCCAACAGGCATTAGTTGAGGGCTCCATGAATAAGTGAGTTGTTGATCTCACACTCCGGGAAGGGCATTTATGATAGCCTTTCCACGGAAGCTGAAATTGTTATTTGGGAGCAGTCTTGTAGTTCTCTAGACCTTTCTTTGTGTTCAATTTTATCTTCAAACCAATATTGGCTCCCTTTTTTATGTTCTTTCTCTCTGTCTCTGTCTCTCTCTCTTTCCTGTCTTCTATTCCTAACCAGGCTCATTCTTCCTGGTCACACATGCTTTCTCCTACTTTTCTCTCCATTTGCTGCCCCCCCCCACTTCCCCTGAGCTCTGGGGGACTTGTCCCTTCCTGGTTCTGTAAGGTACTTTATATGAATCTCTTAGAATACATCTTGTATCCTAGTTCCTCTGGTGGTGTGAATTATAGGCTGGTGATCCTTGGATCTAGGTCTAAAATCCATATATGAGTGAGTACATACTGTGTTCCTCTTTTTGTGACTGGGATACCTCATTCAGGATGGTTTCTTCAAGTGCTATCCACTTGCCTGCGAATTTCAAGATACCATTATTTTTTTCTGCAGAGTAGTATTCCATTGTGTAGATGTGCCACATCTTCATTAACCATTCTTCAATTGAGGGACATCTAGGTTGCTTCCATTTTCTTGCTATTACAAATAGTGCTGCTATGAACATAGTTGAACAGATGTCTTTGTTGCATGGATGTGAATCCTTTGGGTATATGCCTAAGAGGGGGGATTGCCGGGTCTTGTGGTAAACTAATTCCCATTTTCCTGAGGAACCACCATACTGATCTCCAAAATGGCTGTATGAGTTTGCACTCCCACCAGCAGTGGAGGAGTGTTCCCCTTTCTCCACATCCTATCCAATATAAGTCATCATTGGTGTTTCTAATTTTAGCCATTCTGGAGGGAGTAAGATCTTATCTCAAAGTTGTTTTGATTTGCATTTCCCTGATAGCTAAGGATGTGGAGCATTTTCTTAAGTGTCTTTCAGCATTTTTGATTTCCTCTATTGAGAATTCTTTCTTCAGTTCTGTACCCCATTTTTTAATAGGGTTATTTGGTGTTTTGTTGACTAGTTTCCCGAGTTCTTTGTATATTTTGGAGATCAGCCCTTTGTCGGATATAGGATTTGTGAAAATCTTTTCCCAGTCTGTGGGCTGCCGTTTGGTCTAGTCCACTGTGTCCTTTGCCTTACACGAAGCTTCTAAGTTTGAAGAGGTCCCATTTATTAATCGTTTCTCCCAGTGTCTGTGCCCCTGGAGTTATGTTCAGGAAGCGGTCTCCTATACCAATTTGTTCAAGGGTACCTCCTACTTTCTCTTGTAAGAGGTTCAATGGGGCTGGATTGATGTTGAGGTCTTTGATCCATTTGGACTTGAGTTTTGTGCATGGCGACAGACATGGTTCTATCTGCAGTCTTCTACACACCCTCATCCAATTGTGCCAGCACCATTTGTTGAAGATGCTGTCCTCGCCCCATTGTATAATTTTAGCTGTTTTGTGCAAAATCATGTGTTCATAGGTGTGTGGGTTAATATCAGGATTTTCAATTCGATTCCATTCGTCTACCTGTCTATTTTTATGCCAATACCAGGCTGTTTTCAGAACTATAGCTCTGTAGTAGAGCTTAAAGTCAGGAATGGTGATGTCCCCCGGAATTCTTTTATTGCATAGGGTTGTTTTGGCTATCCTGGGCCTTTTGTTTTTCCATACAAAGTTGATTATTATCCTTTCAAGGTCGGTGAAGAATTGTGGTGGTATTTTAATGGGGATTGCATTGAATGTGTAGATTGCTTTTGGCAAGATTGCCATTTTTACTATGTTTATCCTACCTAACCAAGAGCATGGGAGATCTTTCCATTTTCTGGTATCTTCTTTAATTTCTTTCTTTAGAGCCACAAAGTTCTTATTATATAGGTCTTTTACTTGTTTGGTAAGCGTTACACCAAGATACTTTATGTTGCATGTGGCTATTGTAAAGGGTGATGTTTCTCTGATTTCTTTCTCTGCCTCTTTGTTGTCTGAAAAAAGTAGGGCTACTGATTTTTTTTGAGTTTATCTTGTATCCTGCTAGTTTGCTGAAGGTGTTTATCAGCTGTAGGAGTTCCCTGGTAGAGGTTATTGGGTCGCTTATGTAGACTATCATATCATCTGCAAATAGAGACAGTTTGACTTCTTCCTTTCCAATTTGGATCCCCTTGATCTCCTTTTGTTGTCTTATAGCATTAGATAGAACTTCTAGTACGATATTGAAGAGATATGGAGAGAGAGGGCAGCCTTGTCTTGTTCCTGATTAGAGGAATTGGCTTAAGTTTCTCTCCATTCAGTTTGATGTTGGCAGTTGGTTTGCTGTATATTGCTCTTATTATGTTTAGGTGTGTTCCTGTTATCCCTGACCTCTCCAAGACCTTTATCATGAAAGGGTGTTGAATTTTGTTGATGGCTTTTTCCGCATCTAGGGAGATAATCATATGGTTTTTCTTTTTCTGTTTGTTCATATGGTGGATCACGTTGATAGATTTTCGTATGTTAAACCATCGCTGCATTCCAGGTATGAAGCCTACTTGGTCATGGTGGATGATTTCTCTGATGTATTCTTGAATTCGGTTTGCCAGCATTTTATTGAGTATTTTTGCATCGATGTTCATCAGGGATATTGGTCTGTAGTTTTCTTTCTTAGTTGTGTCTTTGTGAGGTTTGGGTACCAAAGTTATTGTGGCCTCATAAAAAGAGTTTGGCAATGAACCTTCTGTTTCTATCTTGTGGAACAGTTTGAGGAGTAGTGGTATTAGTTCTTCCTTGAATGTCTGGTAGAATTCTCCGCTGAATCCATCTGACCCTGGACTTTTTTTTTGGTTGGAACACTTTCAATGACTGGTTCTATTTCATTGCGGGTCATAGGTCTATTTAAGTTGTTTGTCTGTTCTTGATTCAATTTTGGTAAGTGATAGTTATCCAGAAATTTGTCCATTTCCTTTGAATTTTCAATTTTTGTGGAATACATATTTTCAAAGTATGACCTGAAAATTGTCTGGATTTCCTCTGTGTCTGTTGTTATGTTCCCCATTTCGTTTCTGATTTTGTTAATTTGCATGTTCTCTCTGTGCTTTTTCATTAATTTGGATAAAGGCTTGTCCATCTTGTTGATTTTCTCAAAAAAACAACTCTTCGTTGCTTTGATTTTTTTATATTGTTTTCCTGGTTTCTATTTTGTTGATTTCAGCCCTCAAGTTGATTGTTTCCTGGTGTCTACTCCTGCGGGATGACTTTGCTTCTCTCTGTTCTAAGGCTTTCAGTTGTGCTGTTAATTCTCTTATGTGACTATCCTTTGTTTTCTTCATATGGGCACTTAGTGCAATGAACTTCCCTCGTAGCACTGCTTTCAAGGTGTCCCATAAGTTCGGGTATGTTGTATCCTCATTCTCGTTGAATATTAGAAAGTCTTTAATTTCTTTCTTTATTGCTTCTTTGACCCATGAATGGTGCAATTGTACATTGCTCAGTTTCCATGAATTTGCAGGTTTTCTGCTATTTGTGTTATTGTTGAATTCCAATTTTAAAGCATGGTGGTCCGATAAGATACAGGGGACTATTCCTATTCTCTCGTATCTGTTGAGGTTTGTTATGCCACCTAGTATGTGGCTGATTTTAGAGAAGTTTCCATGTGGAGCAGAGAAGAAGTTATATTCTTTTGTCTTTGAATGGAATGTTCTATAGATGTCTGTTAACCCCAGTTGAGACATAACTTCTGTTAATTCTTTTGTTTCTTTGTTGAGTTTCTGATTTGTGGTCCTGTGTAGTGTTGAGAGTGGTGTATTGAAGTCTCCCACTATAAGTGTGTGAGGTTTTATATGAGCTTTGAGTTTTAGTAGTGTTTCTTTTACGAATGTGGGTGACTTTGTATTAGGGGCATAGATGTTCAGAACTGAGAATTTGTGTTGATGGATTTCTCCTGCGATGAATATGAAATGACCATCTTCATGTCTTTTGACTAATTTTGGTTTGAAGTCTAACTTGTTAGATATTAGGATAGCTACGCCTGCTTGCTTCTTATTTCCATTTGATTGGAAAATCCTTTTCCAACCCTTTACGCTGAGGTAATGTCTATCTTTGAAGCTTAGATGTGTTTCTTGTATGCAGCAGAAGGATGGATTCTGTCTTCGTATCCATTCTGTTAGCCTGTGTCTTTTTATAGGTGAGTTAAGACCATTAATGTTGAGGGTGAGTAAGGACCATTGATTGTTGATGCTTGTTTGATTTAGGTTTGTTGTTGGCAGTGGTATTGTGAATATATTAGTTCTGCTTTACCCTTGGTTTCTGGTGTAGTTGGATTATCTGTTGCCTACATTTTTGTGGGCATAGTTACCTTCCTTGGGTTGGAGATTTCCTTCTAATACTTTCTGTAGGGCTGGATTTGTAGATACGTATTGGGAAAATCTGGATTTGTCATTAAATATCTTGTTCTCTCCATCTATAGTGATTGAGAGTTTTTCTGGATATAGTAGCCTAGGCTGGCATCCGTGTTCTCTTAATACTTTTAGAACATGTATCCAGAACCTTCTGGCCTTGAGGGTTTCCATGGAGAATTCAGGTGTAATTTTGATAGGTCTGCCTTTACATGTTACCTGTCCTTTTTCCTTCGCTGCTCTTAATATTCTTTTTTTCATTCTGTATGCTAGGTGTTTTGATTATTATATGTCGAGGGGTCTTTTCTCTTTGGTCCAGCCTATTGGGGTTCGGTATGCTTCTTGTACTTTCATGGGCATGTCCTTCTTCAGACTTGGAAAGTTTTCCTCGATGATTTTGTTGAATATGTTTTCGGCACCTTTGAGCTGGGCTTCCTCACCTTCCTCTATGCCTATTATTCTTAGGTTTGGCCTTTTCACGGTGTCCCACATTTCCTGGATGTTTTGTGTTAAGGATTTGTTGGATTTATGAGTTTCTTTGGTCGATGAATCTATTTCTTCTAGTTTATCTTCTGTGCCTGAGATTCTCTCTTCCATCTCTTGAATTCTGTTGGTTTTGCTTGTGTCTGTAGTTGCCGATTTTTTGCCCAGCTTTTCAATTTCCAGCATTCCTTCAGTTTGTGTTGCCTTTATTTTCTCTATTTCAGTTTTCAAGTCTTGAACTGTTTCCTTCACCTGCTTAATTGTTTTTTTTTTTTTTTTTTTGGCTTTCTGTACTTTCCTTAAGGAATTTGTTCATTTCTTCCACTGTTTTGTTTGTTTTTTCCTCCATTTCTTTAAGGGATTTTTCTCACATCTTCTTTGAAGGCCTCTATCATTTTTATGATGGTAATTTTTAAGGTGTACCCTTCTGCTTCCTCTGCTTTGTTGTTGTGTTCCATTCTAGTTGGTGTAGATTCCCTAGATTCTGGTGGTGTAATGCTTGTCTTTCTGTTAGGTGTTCTCTTGTATTGCCTTCTTCCCATAGCTTCTTGCAGTAGGTGTTGGTGGGGTCTCCCCCTCTCTCTATGGTACTTCCCCGATGGGCTTATGTGGGCCTGAGATTCAATATCTGTAGCTCTGTGTGGTTCAAGCTCTCTAGGAGATTTCTCCACAGACAGGGACCCAGGTATGGGGTCAAGGATGAGGATCCAGTAGAAGATGCCAGCAAGAACTCCGAGTGGACCCGCAGAGATAGGCGGATCTCTGGGAGGGGCCCGGGACTCCAGCAGAGGAGTGGAGGTGAGGGTCAGAGACCAAGCAGGTGGAAATTACGGGTGGTCCCGCATGGATAGTCAGGTCTCCTTTGTTCAGAGTTGCTCCGAGAAGTCTCCAAAGTAGGGTGGACTGTTGGCTCCACCCTCTGTCCCAGTCCTCAACCAGAGCAGCAGGACCTTGTGTAGGTAGGGCACAGGGTAGAGGGGTAGGCTCACTCTGGGTATGGGTGGGGGTGTATCAGCGGGTATCCAAGGGTGCTCTCGATGGGGACCGGAGACAGAAGTAGCCAGATCAGGGGTCAACCCAGGGAGTTCTGGCAGGGGAGGGGGGGAAGAGGTTGTAGGGGACAGGCAGCCCCGATTGGGCCCAGACTCACCTCTGGCCAATAGGTGGCAGAAGAGGGCAAGGGCTGAGCTGGAACTTGGGAAGGTTTTGCAGGATAGTTGGATCTCACTGGAAACTGGAACTCTCCAGCTGAGGCCTCTTTCTTTAGCAGAGGCCTGGATTTCGTATATGATGTTCCTTTAGTTACTGTGTCATACATTAGATTATTATATGTGAACATTTTGTTTCCTTTAAAAAGTTAATTAGACAATAGTGGCCTAGGTGTGTATCTCAGTGAATGAACACATATACATCCAGGTCCTGAGTTTTATTTCAGAACTGCGGGGAGTGGGGTTTGGGGTAGACAACAGAAAGTATGGGAGTCATTTCATGGGGTGTAGAATCAAAAGTAGCATGGCATCTGTGGTTTCCGTGACACAGGCAAACATCAGCCTCTTTCAGGTTATTATTATCTCTCTTTGTAAAAGAATTATTTTTATTTAATAAGTGGTTTTCCTGAGTCCAGGTTCCTGAGCTGTCCTGGAACTCTCTTTGTAGACTGGGTAGGTCTGGACCTCACAGAGATCATCCTGCCTTTCTACCTATTCTTGGGAATATAGGCGTGTGCTACCATGTCTGACCTTATTTTATAGTGTTTTGAATGCATCTAGGTGTGTGCATTGTGTATGTATGTGTAGCTGTTTTCTGAAGAGGCCAGAAGAGGGCACCAGATTCTTTGGAACTGGATTTACATAGATGGTTGTAAGGCTTTATGTGTTCAATGTGTTATTGAATCCTGATCCTCAATAAGAATAGCAGGTTCTCTTAGCTCGTGAGCCATTTCTCCAGCCCAGTAATTAGGAATCTTTTAATGAACCCTTTTCAAATACCTAGCATAGCATTGGGTAACAGTCAGTGTATCCCGTGATTCTCAGATTAATGTGGGGTGGCAGGTTCCTCAGAGAGACAGTGCTTACTAAAATATTTGCTTTGTAGGAAGGAAGTGCCCCCCACTTTATAATCTTCACAAAATAGTATATGAAGAGAGATACCTATTAGAATTTTTGTGATTATTATTTATGATAACAAAGTACTTAGAATTGTATTTTACATGGATGGACTGAGCAAAGGAAGTACATACTGATATGTTTGGTAAATTAAATATATCATGGGTGATAGAGTGCATACCTATAATTCTGGCACTCAGACATCTAGGCAAAGAGAACAAAGATTTTGCGGCTCTCTTACCATACACAGTGAGATCACGTCTGAAAAAGTAAATGAAAGTCTTGAAAATATCTCATTTCTAGGAATCTCTTAGGAGAATTAACTCACAGATGTGTACATGTAATCTTTGTTTTGAAAAATGATTTTAAACACTGTGTGTGTGTGTTTGTGTGTAGGATGGTCCCTAGCTTTTCCTCCAGAGTCTGTGAACTCCCAGAAACTTGGATCCCCCTTGCTCATATAATCCCTCCTCCATCTCTTGGAACCAGACACCCAGAGCATGGCCTAGTACTTGGATATGGTTCCCTGCATCTGCTTCTATCAGGGACAAGAGGAAGGCTTTGTGATGAAAATTTGAGTAGTCATGAATGTCATTATAGGGGAAGGCCAGTTCAGGCACCCTCTCCACTATTGTTAGGAGTCTTATATACACGGCTATTTGAAAATCAAGTCTCTACTAGGCTTACTTCCTTTTTTCCTTCTGATTTTATTTATTTTTATTTCCATGCATTGGTGTTTTTCCTGCATGTGTATCTGCATGAGGATGTTGGTATCCTGGAAGTGGAGTGGCAGACAATTGTTAGCTGCCATGTGGGGGCAGGGAATTGAACCCATACTGGTCCTCTTGAAGAACAGCCTGTGCTCTTCACTGCTGATCATCTCTCTACCCCCTTCCTTTTTACAAATATCATGTGTGTCTGTGTGTGGTGGCATGTGTGTACTGCTACACATCGGGGAAGTTGAAAGGAAAGGGGTAGGAATCGGTTTTGTTCATTCACTCTGTGTCCCTGGAATCAAAGCCCTGCCATCAGTTTTGGCAGCAAGCATATTTACCCACAGTCTTAGTTAGGGTTTCTATTGGTGTGATGAAACACTACGACCCAAAGCAACTTGTACAGGCAAGGATTTATTTCTCTCACATCCAGAGTCACAGTCCATTGAGGGAAGGCAAGGCAGGAACTCTAACTGGGAAGAACTCTTGAGGCAGGAGGTGATGCAGAGGCCATGGAGGAGTGATACTTACTGATTTACCCCTCATTTCTTGTTCGTTCTGTTTCCTTACAGAACCTAGTACCACCAGCCCAGGAGTGGTTTCAGCCACAATGGGCTGGGCCCTCAGTTATCAATAACTACTTAAGAAAATGTTCTGCATATTTGCCTTCAACTGACCTTCTGGAGGCATTTCATTGATTGAAACCTTACTTCTGCCTGCTCTTAAGTAAGTTTACCTCCTGTCAAGGTGACTGAAAATAGCCAGTGCACCCACAGAACCATCTCGCTGCCGTGATATCATATCAACAGAAACAAGGGTGGAAAGGTCTACTTTGACTCAGGGTCAGTATTCTGGCATATCTCATCAGAGTGGGCATGGTGGAGCCCCTCAGTTCATGGCAGTGGATTTTGTGGTTGTGGCAGTTCATTTCATGGCTGACCAGGAAAAACCGACTGGCAAGTCCTATGTGTGGGCTGTAAACTTAAATGTCACTCCAAAGTATTCACTCTGCCAAGAAGGCTGTACTTCTTGCAGGTACCATAGCCTCCCAAATAGTACCACCAGGTAGGGAACAATTTCTCAAAGGCTGAGCCTGTTTTGTAGATTGAAGATTCAATTCATGTGATCCATCAAGTTTAAGCTATCATTTGTCTAATCACTTCTGGTGACAGTGGGAATTACTTTCTTGTTATGAGCGCTTTCTTCCCCCAGTCTGATCCTACAGCCGAGCCAGCCCCAAATAAGACCCAAAGACTATGTATTACATATAAAGCTGTTGGTGTGTTACTGGCCTTTCTTATTTGCTAGCTATGTTTTAAATATTAACCCATTTCTATGAATCTAAGTATTTCCATGTGGTCTCATCCTACCAGAAATCCAGAGAGGATCTGGATTTCTACCCTGTTTGATCCTGCATGTTGAAACTCCTACTACCTCTGAGTGAAACCTACTTGGCTCCTAGTCCTGCCTTTGTTGCTTTCCTATTGGCCAGTAGTGTTTTATTCATTAAGCAATAAGAGGAACATATTTACAGAATGATATCCATCATCAATTTCCTGTCACCACTTACATAATTACTTGTTAGAAAGGAATATCTCCAAGTATGCAATTAGAACCAAAGGGTTCAAGAGAGTTGCAATCTACTAAGTTTTATCACTATTTTATTTCATTCATTGTATGAAAGGGGTATACACACATGCATACATGTTCCACAGTCTGTGAAGTGACAGGATTGTAAGAGATCACTACCATGTCCTGTTGTGGTACTTTTCAATGGATACTTGTATGTGAGAGAGGTAGGTCATTTTTTCTTTCCCACAAGACATCTCTGTGTTTAACAGCATGAGGACAGCAGAGGGTGAGCATTTCTCATCTTATCCAAAATGTTTGGGCATGGGCGTTTTGATTTGATCTGAAAACTTAAAGCTAGAATTGATCTGATCTGAAGGTTTTTCTGGTTGTTTTCTTTCTTTTTTTGAGACAGAATTTTTCTGTGGTTTTGGAGGCTGTTCTGGAAGTAGCTCTTGTTGAGCATGCTGGTCTTGAACTCACAAAGAACCTCCTGCTTCTGCTTTCTGAGTGCTGGTATCAAAACAGTACACCACCAATGCCTGGCCTGTAAGTTTCTCAACTTTAGATTCTGTTTTTTTTTTTTTTCAGATCATGGAGTGTGGATTCTCCTTTGATTGTTTCACACGATGACTTGGAGTACTCTGCCAGAGGGCACTGCTTAACAGATGATACACAGCTTCACTCATGCCCTCAAAAATACAAGACACACATTATGAACTTCCTGGCTCTGATTTTGCACTTGACTGAAATAATGGACTGAAAACAGCGAGGATTGGTGATCTGAGCTGGAGGGATTTGATTGAGGAGGACATGGATACAGTGGCAGCAGCATCTGTCAGGTTGGTTGGTTTAATTATTGCGTTTCGGTGTATGCATGTGTTGACACCATGTCATGTATGTGGAGGTCAGAAGAGAACTTGTAATAGTTGTTTCTTTCCTTCTCTCATTGAGTTTAAGATATTAGGCTCTGGTTGTCAGTCTTTGTGCCTAGCTCCCCTACCCACTCACTCATTTGCTGTCTCTATTCTTTTACTTTAGCAATGTGACCAGAAGCCATTGGCGAATAGAGTCTGACATCAGTCCTCATTTCCCTTCACTTTATTTGTTAGGCCCCACAATGTTGTGGATGGAACCCTGGTTTTCCACTTGATATGCAACAGATGTACTATTGAGTTCTCCTGCAGCTCAATAGCGGGCAATCTGCTGGGCAAACCATTCCTGCATTGAAGTAGACACACTGGGAATAGAACCCTGAAGCTGGGTCATATGCATCACCCTGGTCAGGAGGTGACACCACATTTAGTATTTGGAGTCATCAACAGTAGAGGCTTTTACACATATCATGCATAGCCTAAGGTCCGTTTCTCAAATGCATCTCCATAGACTTTCAACCAGTGGAAGTCACTTTTCAGGCTGTCCTGAACCCATGTTGTCTACAATAGAGCTTTGGTAGATTTTCATTTCCTAGACAGTGTCTCATTATGTAGTTCAGGTTGTCCTGGAACTCAGTATGTGTAGACTAGAATAGTCTTGAACTCAAAGAGTTCCACCTGCCTCTACATCCTGAGTGTTGGCATTAAAAGTAAGAACCACTATACCAGTTTTTTTTTAGTAGATTATTAAAACTATCTGGTGTCTTTTTGTAGCTTGACCCTTCTGAGTAAAATTGGTTTGGTTTTCTGTAATAAGTTCATGTAAATTTGAATCGCTTTGGATTTGGTAGTTATTCCTGAGACACCAGAGGAGTTTCCAAGGGGTCTCACTATAGACTGCAAGGGCATGCACTCATTTCATATTTTTACCCCCATTTCTGAGAAGTAGAGTCACAAAGAAGTAGATGCTGGCTGCAGGCCTCACATTTCCCTGTGCATCCTTTCTTGGTGGTTCATAATATTGGCAAGTTAGAGAGAGAAAGGAGTAGAAACAATAACTAAACTTTGCCTGTGTTGCTTGTGACCTCTCACCTAGCTGAAATGAAGACGGCTAGCCCCCCCCCCTTCAGGTTCAGAAGACCTGGAACTACTTTAGTCTACCTCTGTTCAGAAGAGAGGCCTCAGCACAGCTGCTTGCAACAGTTGAAAGTGTTGCACATGTAAGTTGATGTAAGTTGCCAGCTCTGTGAAATACTAGCCATCAAAGCTCTAGGGTTCTTAAGGATGGTACTTTAGACGACCACTAGATGGCAGGGTAGCCTCAGAAATGACAAGGGCTGGTGCCTTCTTCCTGAGTCAGGGAGTGATTTTCTTCCATGCCTGTGAAAATCAGGCCAACCCACTACTTCTTAGGATCACAGCTGGTTCTTGTGAAAAGAGATGTGGGACTTCAGATCAGAGATATTTCTGTGTCAATACTTTAGCTGAATTTTGATTTGATGCCTCAACAGAACGAGATGTCTTGAATGAGACATATGGTAAAAGGAGAGAGAATGAAGAGATATGGTTATAGATGATATTCATGCATTTGTTGCTGCTCAAGGGAGTGGAAGGACAGTAGGTTAGCCTTCCCAGAGGACAGAATGCCCATGTAGATTTTAGTGAGTCCAGCACAGGGCTGCTCTGATAAACGCAAGGGGGTTGCCTTGGCACTCTGGCTTTGTCTTATCTATTAATTACTACTTTTGATATTATATTTTTCTTTTTTTTTAAAGAATGCTTTTTCCCGTGAACTTGTTATTCCTACGGAGGGGCATTCCTATCAGCAGATTTCTGTGCACTACACATGATATATGTGTTCACTAATATACATTATATGTGACCACATACTCAGGAATTTAAGGTGCCAGCATCATTTTCCTGTAACGTGTAGAATTCAGACAGAGGGAGCTGAAATCCCTTATAGACATTGTTACTAATTGAGATTCTTCATCTCTTTTGGCCCATAGTATGTGTATGATTAAAGATGGAGATTTCTGTTCTGTCTGATCCCTCCCCTTTTCAACCCCAAATAAACACAGCGACACTATATTAAATATAATGTGTTATTTGATGGCTAAGACTTCCTATTGTCTAGCTCTTTCTTAATTATTAACCCACAATTCCTATGTACTTCTATATGCCCTTATCTTACCAGAGAGTGCCAGGCACCTCCCATCTTCCAAGTCTCTCTAAATGCATCCCTGTCTCTCTTCCCTCCTTCCTCCTATAGGTCTACCTCTACTCCTTGCCTGGGAATTGCCCAGTCTGTGTTTTATTCATTAACAAATGAGAGAAACATATGTACAGAAGAACATCTAACATTGTATGATTGTATTTATTGGTGCCATCTCATTGGAATTTCTATATTCTGTCCTCAGCATCATAAGAGACTAGTTCTTTTTTTTTTTTTTTTTTGGCATATAGAGTATTTTTTATTTAATTTTATATAACAAAGTCCAATTAAATGAAAACAAACATTTATACACAATATTTGGGAATTTGGGCGTCGTTCTTTCCAAACTACTTCCTGCTGGTAGGGGCGCTGTCTTGGGGGGATTCGAAGAAGATTCAGATATCCTAGCTGTAGTCTGTAGGGCTGTTTTGTCCAGCTGTTTGGAATGTAGGATCAGCTTGTACTCTGTTTCAGGCGGTCTGGTGTGATCAAACCACATTAGTCTGGAAGGAATCCACATCTTTTCATTTTCTGTGGAAACAAAAATAGAAATACTTTTCCCCAGTAACTTGTTCTTCAACTTAAATTTTGGAGTCAAAGCGTTTTTTTTTTTTTTTTTTTTTTTTATTATTTGACATGTCGATCCCAGTTCCCTCTCCCTCCCTCCCTCCCTCCCCCCAAGCCCTCCCTCCCTCCTTCCCTCCATTTTGCCCTCTCTATCCTCTCCCATGCACTCTAAACTCCCTCCCCTCCCAACCCCCCACCACAATACAATATGTAGGGGTATGCCATCCAGTTGGGGTCATGTAGATCTGACAGGTCCTGTGAAGTAGGGACTAGGGCTTCTCTCCTATCTCTAGAATAAGGCAGTTATCCCTCCATGGGGGATATGTTTGCAAAGTCCTTTTGTGCACCAGGGATACATCCTGGCTCCACTGTCTGAGGTCTCTTAGGCTGCTCAGACCTTCTGGCTGAGACCCATATTCAGGGGGGGTCCGAGTCAGACCCCTGTTGGCTTCCCAGCTATCAGTCTAGTGGCCCTTAGCTCCTCCTTGTTCAGGTAAGCTGTCTCTATGTACTTCTACCGCATGGTCTTGTCCTCTCCATCTGCTTCTGGGTTCTAGTTTGACTCAGTGTTTATGTATGGGTGTTTGCTCCTGTTTTCAACAGGCATTAGTTGAGGACTCCATGGAGAAGTTAGTTGTTGATCTCACTCTCCGGGAAGGGCATTTATGATAGCCTTTCCACGGAAGCTGAGATTGTTAGTTGGGAGCAGTCTTGTAGTTCCCTCAACCTTTCTTTGTGTTCAACTTTATCTTCAAACCAATATTGGCTCCCTCTTTTATGTTCTCTCTCTCTGTCTCTGTCTCTCTCTCTCTCTTTCCTATTTTCCATTCCTACCCAGGCTCAATCCTCCTGGTCGCACATGCCTTCCTCTCCTCCCTCTCATTTTCTCCTACTTCTCTCTCCATTAGCTGTCCTCCCCCACTATACCTGAGGTCTGGGGGACTTGTCCCTTCCCAGTTCTGTGAGGGACTTTATATGAATCTCTTAGAATACAACTTGTATCCTAGTTCCTCTGGTGATGTGAATTATATGCTGGTGATCATTTGATCTAGGTCTAAAACCCATATATGAGTGAGTACATACTGTGTTCCTCTTTTTGTGACTGGGTTACCTCATTCAGGATGGTTTCTTCAAGTGCCATCCACTTGCCTGCGAATTTCAAGATACCATTATTTTTTTCTGCAGAGTAGTATTCCATTGTGTAGATGTGCCACATCTTCATTAACCATTCTTCAATTGAAGGGCATCTAGGTTGCTTCCAGGTTCTTGCTATTACAAATAGTGCTGCTATGAACATAGTTGAACAGATGTCTTTGTTGCATTGATGTGAATCCTTTGGGTATATGCCTAAGAGGGGGATTGCCGGGTCCTGTGGTAAACTAATTCCCATTTTCCTGAGGAACCGCCATACTGATCTCCAAAGTGGCTGTATGAGTTTGCACTCCCACCAGCAGTGGAGGAGTGTTCCACTTTCTCCACATCCTCTCCAACATGAGTCATCACTGGTGTTTCTAATTTTAGCCATTCTGGCAGGGGTAAGATGGTATCTCAAAGTTGTTTTGATTTGCATTTCCCTGATAGCTAAGGATGTGGAGCATTTTCTTAAGTGTCTTTCAGCCTTTTTGATTTCCTCCATTGAGAATTCTTTCTTCAGTTCTGTACCCCATTTTTTAATAGGGTTATTTGGTGTTTTGTTGACTAGTTTCTTGAGTTCTTTGTATATTTTGGAGATCAGCCCTTTGTCGGATATAGGATTAGTGAAAATCTTTTCCCAGTCAGTGGGCTGCCGTTTGGTCTTGTCAACTGTGTCCTTTGCCTTACAGAAGCTTCTAAGTTTGAAGAGGTCCCATTTATTAATTGTTTCTTTCAGTGTCTGTGCCCCTGGAATTATGTTCAAGAAGCGGTCTCCTATACCAATTTGTTCAAGGGTACCTCCTACTTTCTCTTCTAAGAGGTTCAATGTGACTGGATTGATGTTGAGGTCTTTGATCCATTTGGACTTGAGTTTTGTGCATGGCGACAGACATGGGTCTATCTGCAGTCTTCTACACACCCTCATCCAATTGTGCCAGCACCATTTGTTGAAGATGCTGTCTTTGCCCCATTGTATAATTTTAGCTGTTTTTTCGAAAATCAGGTGTTCATAAGTGCGTGGATTAATATCAGGATTTTCAATTCGATTCCATTGGTCTACCTGTCTATTTTTATGCCAATACCAGGCTGTTTTCAGAACTATAGCTCTGTAGTAGAGCTTAAAGTCAGGAATGGTGATGCCTCCTGATGTTCTTTTATTGTATAGGGTTGTTTTGGCTATCCTGGGTCTTTTGTTTTTCCATATAAAGTTGATTATTATCCTTTCAAGGTCGGTGAAGAATTGTGGTGGGATTTTAATGGGGATTGTATTGAATCTGTAGATTGCTTTTGGTAAGATTGCCATTTTTACTATGTTTATCCTACCTATCCAAGAGCATGGGAGGTCTTTCCATTTTCTGGTATCTTCTTTAATTTCTTTCTTTAGAGTCACAAAGTTCTTATTATATAGATCTTTTACTTGTTTGGTAAGCGTTACACCAAGATACTTTATGTTGCTTGTGGCTATTGTAAAGGGTGATGTTTCTCTGATTTCTTTCTCTGCCTCTTTGTCGTCTGAAAAAAGTAGGGCTACTGATTTTTTTGAGTTTATCTTGTATCCTGCTAGTTTGCTGAAGGTGTTTATCAGCTGTAGGAGTTCCCTGGTAGAGTTTATTGGGTAGCTTATGTAAACTATCATATCATCTGCAAATAGAGACAGTTTGACTTCTTCCTTTCCAATTTGGATGCCCTTGATCTCCTTTTGTTGTCTTATAGCATTAGCTAGAACTTCTAGTATGATATTGAAGAGATATGGAGAGAGAGGACAGCCTTGTCTTGTTCCTGATTTTAGAGGAATTGGCTTAAGTTTCTCTCCATTCAGTTTGATGTTGGCAGTTGGTTTGCTGTATATTGCTCTTATTATGTTTAGGTATGTTCCTGTTATCCCTGACCTCTCTAATACCTTTATCATGAAAGGGTGTTGAATTTTATCGAAGGCTTTTTCTGCATCTAGGGAGATAATCATATGGTTATTCTTTTTCCGTTTGTTTATATGGTGGATCACGTTGATAGATTTTCGTATGTTAAACCATCCCTGCAATCCAGGTATGAAGCCTACTTGATCATGGTGGATGATTTCTCTGATGTATTTTTGAATTCGGTTTGCCATTATTTTATTGAGTATTTTTGCATCGATGTTCATCAGGGATATTGGTCTGTAGTTTTCTTTCTTAGTTGTGTCTTTGTGAGGTTTGGGTACCAAAGTTATTGTGGCCTCATAAAAAGAGATTGGCAATAAACCTTCTGTTTCTATCTTGTGGAACAGTTTGAGGAGTAGTGGTATTAGTTCTTCCTTGAATGTCTGGTAGAATTCTGCACTGAATCCATCTGGCCCTGGACTTTTTTTCGTTGGAAGGCTTTCGATGACTGCTTCTATTTCATTTCGGGTTATAGGTCTATTTAAGTTGTTTGTCTGTTCTTGATTCAATTTTGGTAAGTGATAGTTATCCAGAAACTTGTCCATTTCCTTTGAATTTTCAATTTTTGTGGAATACAGATTTTCGAAGTATGACCTGAAAATTGTCTGGATTTCCTCTGTGTCTGTTGTTATGTTCCCCATTTCGTTTCTGATTTTGTTAATTTGCATGTTCTGTCTCTGCTTTTTCGTTAATTTGGATAAAGGTTTATCAATCTTGTTGATTTTCTCAAAAAACCAACTCTTTGTTGCATTGATTTTTTTGTATTGTTTTCCTGGTTTCTATTTTGTTGATTTCAGCCCTCAAGTTGATTATTTCCTGGCGTCTGCTCCTGCGGGGTGAATTCGCTTCTCTCTGTTCTAAGGTTTTCAGTTGCGCTGTTAATTCATTTATGTGACTATCCTCTGTTTTCTTCATATGGGCACTTAGTGCAATGAACTTCCCTCGTAGCACTGCTTTCAAGGTGTCCCATAAGTTCGGGTATGTTGTATCCTCATTCTCGTTGAATATTAGAAAGTCTTTAATTTCTTTCTTTATTTCTTCTTTGACCCAGGAGTGGTGCAATTGCACATTGTTCAGTTTCCATGAGTTTGTAGGTTTTCTGTTATTTGTATTGTTGTTGAATTCCAATTTTAAAGCATGGTGGTCCGATAAGATACAGGGGACTATTTCTATTCTCTTGTATCTGTTGAGGTTTGTTATGTCTCCTAGTATGTGGTCGATTTTAGAGAAGTTTCCATGTGGAGCAGAGAAGAAGTTATATTCTTTTGTCTTTGGATGGAATGTTCTATAGATGTCTGTTAGCCCCAGTTGAGACATAACTTCTGTTAATTCTTTTGTTTCTTTGTTGAGTTTCTGATTTGTGGTCCTGTGTAGTGTTGAGAGTGGTGTATTGAAGTCTCCCACTATAAGTGTGTGAGGTTTTATATGAGCTTTGAGTTTTAGTAGTGTTTCTTTTACGAATGTGGGTGGCTTTGTATTAGGGGCATAGATGTTCAGAATTGAGACTTTGTGTTGATGGATTTCTCCTGAGATGAATATGAAATGACCATCTTCATCTCTTTTGACTAGTTTTGGTTTGAAGTCTAGCTTGTTAGATATTAGGATAGCTATGCCTGCTTGCTTCTTATTTCCATTTGATTGGAAAATCTTTTCCCAACCCTTTACCCTGAGGTAATGTCTATCTTTGGAGCTAAGATGTGTTTCTTGTATGCAGCAGAAGGATGGATTCTGTCTTCTTATCCATTCTGTTAATCTGTGTCTTTTTATAGGTGAGTTAAGACCATTAATGTTGAGGGTGAGTAAGGACCATTGATTGTTGATGGTTGTTTGATTTAGGTTTGTTGTTGGCAGTGGTATTGTGAATATATTTGTTCTGCTTCACCCTAGGTTTCTGGGGTAGTTGGATTATCTGTTGCCTACATTTTTGTGGGCGTAGTTACCTTCCTTGGGTTGGAATTTTCCTTCCAATACTTTCTGTAGGGCTGGATTTGTAGATACATATTGGGAAAATCTGGTTTTGTCATTGAATATCTTGTTCTCTCCATCTATATTGACTGAGAGTTTTGCTGGATATAGTAGCCTAGGCTGGCATCCGTGTTCTCTTAATACTTTTAGAACATCTATCCAGGACCTTCTGGCCTTGAGGGTTTCCATGGAGAAGTCAGGTGTAATTTTGATAGGTCTGCCTTTATATGTTACCTGTCCTTTTTCCTTCGCTGCTCTTAATATTCTTTCTTTATTCTGTATGCTAGGTGTTTTGATTATTATATGTCGAGGGGTCTTTTTTTCTTTGGTCCAGCCTATTTGGGGTTCGGTATGCTTCTTGTACTTTCATGGGCATGTCCTTCTTCAGATTTGGAAAGTTTTCCTTGATGATTTTGTTGAGTATGTTTTCAGGACCTTTGAGCTGGGCTTCCTCACCTTCCTCTATGCCTATTATTCTTAGGTTTGGCCTTTTCATGGTGTCCCACATTTCCTGGATATTGTGTGTTAAGGATTTGTTGGATTTATGGTTTTCTTTGGTCGATGAATCTATTTCTTCTAGTTTATCTTCTGCGCCTGAGATTCTCTCTTCCATCTCTTGAATTCTATTGGTTATGCTTGTGTCCGTGGTTTCCGATTTTTTGCCCAGCTTTTCAATTTGCAGCTTTCCTTCCATTTGTGTTGCCTTTATTTTCTCAATTTCGGTTTTCAAATCTTGAACCGTTTCCTTCACCTGGTTAATTGTTTTTTCTTGGCTTTCTGTACTTTCCTTAAGGAATTTGTTCATTTCTTCCACTTTTTTGTTTGTTTTTCCTCTATTTCTTTAAGGGATTTTCTCATATCTTCTTTGAGGGCCTCTATCATTTTTATGATGGTGATTTTTAAGTCGTACCCTTCTGCTTCCTCTGCTTTGTTGTTGTGTTCCATTCTAGTTGGTGTAGATTCCCTAGATTCTCGTGGTATCATGTTTGTGTTTCTGTTGTTAGGTGTTCTCTTGTATTGCCTTCTTCCCATAGTTTCTTCCTGTCTCTTCCCTCTCTCTATGGTCCTTCCCCGATGGGCTTATGTGGATCAAAGATTCAATGTCTGTATCTCTGTGTGGTCCAAGCTCTCTAGGAGGCTTCTCTCTGGCCAATAGCCGGCAGAAGAGGATGAGGGCTGGACTGGAACTTGAGAAGGTTTTGCAGGGTAGTGGGATCTCACTGGAAACTGGTGCTCTCCAGCTGAGACCTCGTTCTTTGGCAGGGGCCCGGATTTGTGGGTCAAGGATCTTGCCTGCAGGAACTCCAAGTGGACCCACAGAGATAGGCGGATCTCTGGGAGGGGCCTGGGACTCCAGCAGAGGACTGGAGGCGGGGTCAGGGACCAAGCCGGTGGAAATTACAGGTGGTCCCACGTGGATAGTCAGGTCTCCTTTGTTCAGAGTTGCTCCGAGAGGTCTCTGAAGTAGGGTGGACTGTTGGCTCCACCCTCTGTCCCAGTGCTCAACCAGAGTGGCAGGACCGTAGGTGGGGTAGGGCACAGGGTGGGGGGGGTAGGCTGGAGGTTGGGATGGGTGGGGGTGTATCAGAGCTCCAAGGGTGCTCTCAAAGGGGACCGGAGACAGGAGCAGCAGGATCAGGGGCCAATCCAGGGAGTTCAGGCGGGGGAGGGGGGAAAAGAGGTTGAAGGGGACAGGCAGCCCCAATTGGGCCCAGACTCACCTCTGGCCAATAGCCGGCAGAAGAGGACGAGGGGCTGGGCTGGAACTTGAGAAGGTTTTGCAGGGTAGTGGGATCTCACTGGAAACTGGCGCTCTCCAGCTGAGACCTCGTTCTTTGGCAGGGGCCCGGATTTGGGGGTCAAGGATCTTGCCTGCAGGAACTCCAAGTGGACCCGCAGAGATAGGCAGATCTCTGGGAGGGGCCTGGGACTCCAGCAAAGGACTGGAGGCGGGGTCAGGGACCAAGCCGGCGGAAATTACAGGTGGTCCCATGTGGATAGTCAGGTCTCCTTTGTTCGGAGTTGCTCTGAGAGGTCTCCGAAGTAGGGTGGACTCGAGACTAGTTCTTTTAAGAGGGCCATAAGGCAGGGCTGCACTGTGCTGGGGTGTTTGTGTGTGCAGACAGCATTTGTGATGGAGTAACACAATGACCGAGCAGTTGGGCTATGCTCAGGTATCTTCTTTCATGTTGTGATTCCAGAGAATACCATGACTCACCCAATATCCTATCTCTCTCAGGACAGTAACAAGCAAGCTCTTGATCCAGGAAACTACAAAGTCCAAGATGTCTACAGCAGAGCAGAGAGTCCTTCCATCAGGCAGATATTACAGCTATATTCAGGATCATATTCTGGAAAGCAAATGCCTCTGGAGATGGTGATAAGAAACCTGCCATGTTCCAAGGTACATTTGTAGCCTGATTCACTGAAAGTCTGGACATGAAGGGGAGCAAGGTATTAGGTGAAGATCAAAGTTGGTGCTGGAGTAGGTTTTGAGACTAACTGCATCCACTGATTTTTCTTCCCTCCTAATGATAATAAGTCTACTGAATAGGCCAGAGACTCTGGCAACTTGATTTGCTCTGGTGGACGTCGCTAGGGACAAGTACCTTTTTTCCTTCCATGGTTCCATAGACCGCACCCTCCAAGGATTTTATAAAGGCTTGCAGGAAGACAGTATGTGAGGGGACACAGTGTGAGTGAGGGAGTCAGCCTTGTTCATTTCTCCCCAATAAGGCCTCTTTGCTTTGCCTGGCTGAGGTATGCCTGCTGAGTTCTGTGTGTCCTTAGCTGAGTTCTGTCCTTCCCTTGCATGTGAGGGGGAGACAGGATAAGAGGGAGGGAGGCTGTAGGGGATTGGGAACTGCGATTGACATGTAAAATAAAATAATTAAAAAAATAAAAAGTAAGTGCTAAATGTGGCAGGAGTTGTTAGAGGAGAATTCATATGATCAAATTAAAATGTATGAAATTATCAAAGAGTTAATGAAAGTATTTTAAAATTAAAAAAGTAGAAGAATGGTTAATGTAGACAGACTTGTCTATTTGATTATTTTAGTGGAAATACATTTTTCCCTACTTAGCATAAGATTGACTATGTTCCTATTATTTCTAGGTTCTTCAGTGGGGTTTTTTTTTTATCATAAAAGGATTTTCAACTTTGTTAAAGAAGTTTTTTGAATCTTTTGGTATTGTCAGGTAATATCTATCCTTGAGTTTAATTTTGTGATGTTTTACCTATGTTTAATCTACCATGTTTATCTGGAATGAAGTCATTTTGATAATGGTGAAGAACGTTTTGTATGTCATTAAATTTGGTTTGCCATTATACTAAGACTTTTTGTTTCTATCCTCAGCACCAAGTTTGGCCAATATTTATTTTTTCATGACAGACTTTCACTGTGTAGATTGGTTTTCATAGAACTCAATCTGTAGACAAGGTTTCCCTCAAAATCATAGAGATCCACATGTCTCTGCCTTATATGTGCTGGGATTAAAGATGTGCACTACCACATCCTGGCCACATGTCCCTTTGCTTGAAATATGTTCTTCCAACCCCTTACCCTAGGTAATGTTTATTCTTGGTGTGGAGATGTGTGTCTTTTTTTACACCAGAAGACTGGAACCTGTTCACTTCCATTCTGTTAGTCATTGTCCTTGCATTGGTCAATTTAGACAAAAGTCTGGAGAGCTATCTATAAACAATGGTTTTGATTCTCTTATTTTATATTGTTGCTGTTATTCCTCGTACTGTAATTAATGAGTGAATGTGTATGTGTGTGTGTGTGTGTGTAAGAGAGAGAAAGAGAGAGAGAGAGAGAGAGAGAGAGAGAGAGAAAGAGAGAGACAATTTATGTGTGTATATATGTGTGTTTTTACTTCTTGTGGTTTTGTTGTGCCCAGACTCTGAACCCCCAACACTACAATGAGACCAGATGCAGTGCAAAAGCAAAGAGTCTACTTTTGAATTAACTTGGGATAACTGTCAGTCTGTCACAGTGTGTAGAGTAGGAGTGACCCTGTGCAGCAGTGGGGCAGGACATATATTGGAGTAGAGAACGTGGAATGTCTGGAGGTCTCCTAGTTGCATATCAACAGTCTCTGGACTGTTGCACTTTTGGGCTTTGGCACCCTGTTCTGAGTTGACTGGTCAGCCTCACCTGCAGAAGGATGCTACTCCTAGATGTCATCACTGGGCAGTTGCTATGCCCTGCATTCCACTATTATCAGCAAAGCACATCCACAGCCTGCAGGCTATCTTCTGATTGGTTCATTGCCAGATGAAGAGTATCTACTGTTTACTTCCCAGAGGTTTGGGGAAATAGGGGGTTAACTTCATGCATCTAAGTTAGCGGCCTACATCTTGCTGGAACTTTTCTGCAGCCAGTCATGGGAGTCAAGTAGGGGTCTGCATGAGGGTCTGGGACCTTCACTATTACCAATGTTAATTCATTTTTTTCCTGTGACTTCTTGGGTATAGTTATCCTCCGTAAATTTGAATTAGCCTTCTAACAGATTCTCTAATGTTTGATTTGTATATAGATGATGTTTTTATATTACTTTATAATGGAATATGCCATTTTCTCCATCCCTGGTGTTTTAATATATTGTAAGGTCTAGTTTCTTTGACTCTTATATCTTATTATCCTATCATATTTTAAAAGCCAGAGATTCTCAATTCCATCTCTTGTATTCCCTCAGGGGTTTTTTCTCTGTATATCCTGTTCAGTTTACTGTGTTTTTTATTTTCAGTGCACCACTCAGCTTGTTATTTTTTATGAATGGGTTCTGTTTACATTTTTAGGTATTGGATATTTTCCCCTGGTATCACCCACTTTTATTTTTGTGTGCTTATATTTATGCATATCCTCCAGATTGTTTGTTCAGAGTTTAGTTAAGCAATTTATATGTAGGCCATTATCATCTTCAAATATTAGTATTTAACAGGACACAAAATGAGACACTGAATCCAAATTATAAATAAATAGATAAATAGGCAGGAATGAAATAATGAACAAAAAAGAGGAATGATAAATGAACAAGAGAATCAACTACCAACTGATAACTCACCAAACAAATACCCTACAGTGAAAACTAAAAACAAACAAATAACAAAATATGATTCCCAGGTGTCTCTGGACGCCTCACAGATTGAGTACTCAGAATATATATTTTTTTTCAAGAAATTTTAAAACTGTGTGTGTGTGTGTGTGTGTGTGTGTGTGTGTGTGTGTGTTGGTTGTGGCGGAAGCACGGTTAGAGGCCATCCTATTAATGTGAGATCAAGCCTACCCTGATGCAACATATTTAGTTGAGAACATCAGGAAAGATAATAAAAGAAAGTCATTAAATAAATCGATTCATCATTCTTTATTTGACCTTATAAAATATCAATGCCAAATGTGTCAGAGGTCAATGTGCAACATACACTTAAAATGTAGGTTCCTGTTGTAGTATAATCTTGAATGTTTAGGGAAAGACCTGAATGGAGGAAAATATAAACTACTCCAGAAATCCTGGCAGTAGTTGACAAATGATCTCTCATGAAAGTAAAGAGTTTATTGCCAGCAAATTAAGGAGTTACCTGAGAGTATTTTGTAAAGAAATTCTTTGCTATTGACTCCTCAATTAGATGATTTAATATCTGGATTATTTGCAATTACATACAATATGTAAATCACGAGAAAGAAGTCAACAAACTTACTAAAGCAACAAGAAAAAGACAGTCCTCACCGATTTACTTTCAATCAGTTGAGGAGGCATCAGGGAAATATGTGGTAAACCTGCAGTAGCTGCAAACCAAGGCCAATGAGAAATAAGTGGGAAAGAGAGCTAAGGGAGTTTTCAGAAGGAAATGCTATACTTAATACTCTGCTGGGGGGTATGGGATGGTTTGCAGCCTGGTTGGATATAAGTATATGGATCCTCCAGAGCCAAAACCTATCCTAAAACATGGTTCATGTACAGCTTGCCAAAGACCTCAGTATATTTTTTAAACAGGTACTTGCCCATCATTGTTGATGGCATCACTGTGTGCAGAACATTAGTGAACCAAGCATAGTGTCCAAAAGCATTGTCACAGATGAAGCTCAGTGATACTGATAATGTGCAGTCTTTTCAGCCTTATATAAAAAGTAATTCTGTTGTTTGTAGTATGCAGATCCAAATGGGGCTCGATGAGGTGGCTAGGCAGATGAGGACACTTGTTCTTCTTGCAGTTCCCAGGATGAATACAGAGTATCTCATGTTTTCTTTCAAACTCAGGGACTCAGTGAAATGTAGATTCCAGAGATCTGGTCCCCTCTTCTGTCTCCCTTGGGCACTCCACACAGGAAATCATGGGGATGACACACACATATAAATTAAATTAAAACATGAAATGGATGATTTCAAACTGGATACAACTTGAGATAACATAGGAATCAACTTAAAACCATTTCAAAAAGATAGTCACCCATGGGTATGTTCACTTCACAATGAGTGCTTGACTGTGTACACCTGAAATCCTGTATTTCATGCATTTACAGGAATTGCTCTGTCCCAGACTAGTAATGATTAAAGTGCTGGGGTGTGAGGTTCAGAGTTATAGGAATTGTGAAGCAAGCAGGAATGTGATCACTATATATTATAAACTCTGAGAATCATACCATGTTCAGTAACTGGTATAGTGAAAATAAAAGACAAGGAGAACAATTCTATCATCACTTCAGCATTTGGCTAATTGCTTTGATACTAAGTAATCATATAGCCATATTATGGATCAACTTCCATATCCATAGCCTTCTTCCAGAGAATGATATGTGCAGTTAGAGAGGTGTACTTGGCAGCGTTCTGTAGCTTATGTGAGGCCCACCTCTTCATGGCCTCCCTCTCTGACCTCTGCTCTGTTGTGGTGGGGTAGGGGGGAGTGGTCGTAGAATATCACTTTCCTTTATGGAATTGGTTGGCAGCTGAAGTCTAGCCGCAGATATTGCATTTGATTTTTGGGAGGTGATGGGGCCTTGTTTCTGGCAACAGAAACAAACTCCCTTGGGAGTACAGTATGAGATGATACTGGGCAAGACCTATTGCAAAAATGTATGTGGTTGGTTAATTTAGGTGGTGTGGCACTAGTGGCAGTCAGTACAGCTTTCTTGTTAGAGGCCATCAAAGATGCGCTGGCAGGAGCTGGTTGGAACAGTTTGAATGTGGTAGACTGCATTGACTGGGAATTTGGCCTCACAGGGTAAGCAGCAGTGGGCATGCTGGAAACCCGGGGGTGAAGCTTTTGGGAAATAGCTATGGCTTGAGGTTTGTCCAGGCTGTGGAAAGCCAGAGGTACTTACTTGAACTTACCAGGAAGGGGCAGCTCATCCAGGGACGGAGATGGACAATCACTATGAGCACTGCTCTGTGCTGTGTAAACATTTCCCCAGGTTTGAACAGGCCCTAAGCCATCAAGTGTCTCATCCAGCAGTGATGTGATGGCAGGCCCTGTCCTGTGATCTTTGTTCCTGCTGAAGTTTATCAGAGCCTGGGAGGAGTAGATGCCCATTTTCTTCTCACTCTTTTTTCCCATGGGTAAATGACATGCACTTCCTCCAGCATGCCGGGATGTGTTTGAGGCTTTTTAAACTGTCCTGGCCTGGCCCAGGTGGATGTCTCTTCCCAACTGGGGCAAAACCTGTGTTAATTATGTATATTTTTTAAAGTTTCTTTCTTCTGATCTTGTCTAGTGGTGAGAATGGGGTGATGAAGTCTCCAACTATGAGTGTGTGAGTTTTTTATGTGATCTTTGTGTTTTGTAGTGTTTCTTTTTCCAATGCATGTACTTTTATTTGGAGCATAGATACATATTCACAATTGAGACTTTGTACTCATGGATTTCTCCTGTGATGTATATGAAATGAAGCAACTTTTTGAAGTGACCAAGACCATGTTTCCTTCTTGCTTTTCACTTTGCTACTCAACTCCCCTGCCAGAGTGTTGTGGGAAAGGTTGATACATTCATGGAAGTTAATTTAAGAAATCTCTGAATTAAGCTGGGTGTTGGTGGCACACTCAATTAATTCCAGCACTCCAGAGGAAAAGGCTGGCAGATCTTTGTGAGTTCAAGTCCAACCTGGTCTACAAAGCAAGTTCCAGGATAGGCTCCAAAGTACTACAGGGAAACCCTGTCTAAAATATCAAACAAACAAACAAACAATAAATCTTAGCCTGACTCTAATACTGTAAGCAAGCACCCAATCAAATCCTTCCTGGCAGAACAGATGTTTTGGTCTTGGTAGCTTTTACAAAAGCAAAACAATAATTCAGACACTCACCAAGTATTTCATCTGTGCATCGAAATATGTTAATGTTATCCTTTTGTGTTGATATCTTGTTTACACAAATAAAGTCTGTTTGGGAGTCAGATATAGATGCAAATGCTGAGAGATCAGAGAGAAGGAGCAATCCACAGCTCATTATTTCTCCTAAGCATCTCATTAGAGAACAAAAGATTTTCCTGTTTTTCCCTGCTTATAACCTGTTTCTGCCTACCTACATCAGTTCCTGTCTTTCTGGGCAGTACTGCAGACCACTATGTTTAACTAGTGGCATAGTCCATTCTCAGAACCTCAGAAAGACTTTATTTGTGTACGAAAGATATCACCACATCAGTTAAAATGAGAAAATCCTGTGTCAATGATTAATGATTGTATTAATGACCACTTGTAACAAACTTGTGACACTGTTCCTGAATTAAGTGTCTTAATAACAGAAACTGTCAAGTCTGGGTTGTATGCTTTCAGCTGCCCAGATTGCTGCCATGAAAGGATGCTCTAGTCTTCCTGCAGGTGTTCCCTCTGTCCCATTAACACATGGCTTCTTGGATAGCCATTGGCTTTCACCAGCTTAATGACATCATCCTCCCTCAGCCAATCAGCACTAGATAGTGTTATGAGGTTACCTTGGTAATAACTGACCAAACGTTCTTCACTGCTGAGCATCTTTGATCGTGCCCAGACGTGGACTTTTTTACTGCAAAACCCAACAACCAGAGTACTCATCCCTTTATCCAGATCCTACACCTTTTAGAAACCAAGAACCTGTTCTTTCATCCCTTAATCCATATCTACTCCTTTTCTTTGTTGTTCCTGACTTGAAGATGTCAGGTAGGAAAAACAAATAGTTCCATTTTTTTTTTAATGGACAGCTCCGTAAACTGGCAAGCATCAAACAATGTGGGATTAAGGGGAATATGGTGAACATCAGGATGATGGCGTTAAATGTAGTCTTGGATATGGCATTTCCTAGGGGTGAATTGGACAGAGAATTTCTCCATCCTGTCACTAAATGTGTCTATACTTTCCTTGGTGAGATAGCAGGCTGGAAGTGCTCTCTGAGGTATTGTGTCTTAAGAGTATGAAAGAAGGAAACCCGACTATTCCTGGGACTGTTTCAGCTGAAGCACAGAGAGCTGGGTATGTAGACAGGTCAAGTAAGGGCCATGATTCTTCCCTGCACTAATTTTGTCTCATGAGAATTACCATGTTAATACTGTGGAACAGTGTTGTTAGGATATAAGTGGAAATGTCTGCAATATCCTCCACACCTCCATGAACAGGGTTGCCTGGCCACCCAGGCTGGATAGGCAGCTATGTCTTACTCATGGACCAGAAGGCAAGTTTCTCGGACCTGGGCTATTACAGTTAGGCCTATTACTTGATGGGAGTGATGGGTCTGTGTTTCATGTCTAGAACACCAAAGCAATACTGTTTCCTGTTGTGACTCTCAAAACAAACTCTTGAAGAGTAATGTCAGTTCCAGGACTGTTTTTTTTTTTTTTTTTTTTTTTTTTTTTTTTTGGTGTGTTCCCTGAGCACTTGGGAGCTGAGGTACCTGTGCCACCACTAGCAAAGCTCTGTCCAATTTTAAAGGAAATTTTCTTCATGTTAAAATTCTTTTTAATTCCTGAAATGATAATATTTTTATTGATGATGTTGGAAATGATTGTGTAAACCTTCCAGTCACACTAGCTTACTTCTCCTCCCATGTTTTCCCTCCAAAATTTTTGACCATTCCAAAGTACAATTGAAAAAGACTATAGTAAGTCTATGTTTTCTTGACCATATCTTCCCTGGAGCATGGTCCAAGTCTCACTGGCCCACCTCTTAAATATAACTGAGCCCTCCTCCACCGCCAGTATTCCTGCTTTCTGCCTGAGCCATCAAGTGTATAGAGTAACACTTCAGCATCTTTATCACAAGTTAATGACTCTCCTCAGTGCCTTTTGGTCTAGACTGTTTCTTTTTAATGTGAGGTGTAAGAGTATGATTTTTCTGCCCGCAGCTGCTGGTCTTGTCCCGCCGACACGCCACCAGCCCCAAATAATACACAGAGACTCTGTATTTGGTACAATACTGTTGGCCCTGTTACTTGTTTCTTATCGGCTAGCTCTGCCTTAATTATTAACCCATTTGTGCTGATCTATGTATTTCTCTTACCCGGGAGCTGGCGGCATACCTGCTTTCTTCAGACTCTCCATCTTGACTCCTCCTTACTACTTCCTATTTCCTCCTTGTCTCCTAGTCCCTCCTATCTTCCTTTCCTATTGGCCAACAGTGCTTTATTATTAACCAGTATGAGAAACGTATATACATAATGGCATCTCCCATCAGTGAGGGAAGGTACAAATCTCCTGTAATCATTTCTCATTCTTAATTATGAGTCTGTCATCATAGATACCACTGCAGAGGAAGGCAATGACACCACAGATCATTGACTTCTACTTGGCTTCAGGGGGCAGCATAGATTATAGGGACAAACCTGGCATGGAGCTAAAGCAAAGTCTATGGAGTTCTTTTGAGGAGGCTCAATTCAGATAAAGAACCACTCTCCATCTCCATTAGTGTGAGCTTCTGCAGCTCTGATTCACTTCTACTTGGCCTGTTCATGGAGCTGTGTTCTTGCCATCAGCCAGCATCAACTTCTTCTTTTCAATCTCATGAGAATGCTTTTAAAAGGCATCCTCCCACAGGACCTGATATTTTAATTCTTTCAGAGTTCTTTTGTTTTCTCAATATCCTCTGCTCTCTCATCTCCCCTCTGTGCCTCCCTGGGTCTCTAAGCCTCCTGGAGCTGCTCTGTGGTTGTGAAGATGCCTGCAGCCACTGCCATCTCAAATTGATATCTACTGTAAATTCTTGAAGAACATTTTGATGTAATCCCTGTTTTTCAATTGAAATTGAAGTTACGTCATATCTACAACCTCATCAGCTGTATAATAGGATTAAAAGCCTTCACCCCTATGACCATAGTGGTCATTAAGTTAGCAATGCATATATGAACAAAAACTAACATTAATTACTGGAGAAGAGGAGGATTTTTCTTCATAAGTTCTTTTATTCTTGCTTACAGGCAAATTTTTAAAATCCTGTCTCAGACACCAAGAGAGCTCACCGGGACTTTTCACTCCCATGGCCCCTAATGGGGTAAGTCTCATTCCTTTTGAAAACAATGTTCTTTGACATGCAATCATATATAGAAATTTAAAGAAATGGAATCATTTTTTAAATTAGTTGTTATTTAACTTAAAATGTATGTTATTATACATATGAATGCCAGGTGCCTCTTCCTCCCTTCTATCTATTCCCCTACCTCCCCCTTTAGTAGCATAGTAAGGAGATCCAAAACTGGGTAGGTCACTAAATTTATTGAGCTGTATGACTGCATGTGGTATTTAATTTACTCTAATTCCTTTAGTAAGAGCTTTGTCACACACTTACACATACACACATAAACACACACACATACACACACACACACACACACACACTGTTTATGTGTGAATGTCAGACAGTAGACTGACAGAATGTCAAGATATTAGGAGGTGGCTTCTGATGTTCCTCTATCTTGCCTTTTCTGTTGTAGAACAAGAGCACCATGGAAAAATACCAAGACATAGCTCTTCTGCCAAAAGAGCGGTTCAGATTTTTAATTTCCATAGGAATGAATGTGGAAGTCAGCGACAAAGTACCCATGGAAATGTATATAAAAATGAGTGATGACCTCCTAGAGATGGCTGCAGATCTACACACAAAAGAACTTAAGGAGGAAGCATTTGTGTTATACCACAAATTTTTAACGTGAGAGCCTGCACTTTCCATCTCCTTTCCTGTGACAAATCCCTCACTAATCCTGTCTTCATCTTCATGCTTCTCCCCTCTGCTGGCTTTGAGAACTTGAGAAAGACATCTTTCAGTCAAATTTATGGCAGTTCACACAAATGTTTTTCCTTGCTATTCAAAGACACAAGAACCACAATAAGGGAAATCATGATAGTTCATGAGCATGTTTCCACATGGCCCTCATTTTAGATGAAAGTTGGCAGTTTATGTGGTTGTGTCGGCATTGGTGAGTGTGTCAACTGTTCTATCTCTGGCCAGGCATCCAGTCACAGACTTATTCCTATGTATGGCAGAGCCCAGATTGCTCTTCTCTTAATCCTGTAGCATATTGTTTGGTTGAGAAAGATGTTAGCATATCCAGTAGCTAGGGGGACCAAAGGACTGTGTACTCCCTGGGGTCAAAGGGGCTTAGCATACTTTCTGTGTTGTTCACCATCCTTGGGTAGGCAGAATCAATGCAGGATGGCAGAGCTGTCACCAGATATTTACATGTATCTTAAGTGACATGAATGCTCTGTGTTTGAGGAAGGGAAAGAAGGCAAAGGTCTCACCAGTCCTGCCTAGCCCTGTGTTTGGTGAAAGAGAACCTGAGGACATGAATGCAGGTGACTGTAAGGAGCCCAAGCTCTAGGGAAGAGCTCTGTGGGCCTGAATCTATTGATCTTCAGAAGACTGTTTGTGCTGAGTAGGCATATCTTCATCATGTTCCACAGAGGAAAAGAAAGGTCAGACTTAGACATGAACACAGATACCACATTTTATAATTCTCAGATTGTGCAACTTGTAGAACAAGACTTCTTTTTTGTTTTCCACTTTTGGTATTCTTAAACGTGAATGTAATCTCTTGAGATTACAGGAAATATCCTTCTCATTTCCTCAACCTTCCTAAGAGAAATAACTTTGTTACTAGAGTGCTTATGTGTTCACTGCCCCCCCCAATATCAGTTTGTCACAGTCAGTTTTCAATCCCACCCTGCACTCAAGAAACTTTCTTGGTTCCTGGACTGACAGGAGTGTTGAAGCAGGCTGGCAGTCTTTGAGGGTGCCTCCTCTCAATAGGATCCACTGCACAGCTCCTTGCAGCTCTGTGTTCTCCCAGTGTTTCCTGTCATTACCTAATGCTCCCTGGCGGAGGTTGTGCCCTGCTCAGAAACAATACTCTGTGCTTCTCTATGAGCACACACCCTTCTCCTTTGGTAGTGGAAGGATGAGACCCCACTCTGCTTTTTTCTTTTGAAGTTCAGGAGGAGGATGGTCTGTTTCTTGATATTCTGTGAGTTCATTAACTCTCCCTGCTGTCTCCTGAGTGCTGGGATGACAAGCACACACAATATCAGCTTAGCTCTACTTCTTGATAGCAGATATTTGAGGAATGAACTAGTCGATAGAAGAATTAGGATCTTTCTTTTTCCAGGCACTGGGATGGATATGGATGTAACATGTCAGGGTGAAACTCTTCTCACTCCAGCAACTTCTGAAACCATGCCTAGAGAGACCAAATTTTTTCAGGGTCTCATTTAGAAATTTGGACCTTTTCTGCTCACATATTCATTCTGCTTTATTGCTTTAGACTCTTCGTGGAGAAACTGAGAAATTTCCCAGAATACTGGAACTCCCTTTCCAAGGGAACACGATCCAAATTCAACAAGGTGGTTCTTCTTTGTGTATGTGGTAGACCTAAATATCCAGAGTCACAGGGAGCTACTTAGCGAAAGTCACAGATCCTGTCCCTGGGTAAACAGGATATCTCTCTGCATCACAATACAGAAGAAAGGGATGGTAGCATATTGGGGTCAAGTCATAAATAAGATTCTGACATCTCATGGAACTAGATTGTATCCCCAGTGCAGGAAGGGACTTTTAGAACCCATTCTCCATGGAATGATACTTCTTTAGTATGGAGACACGGGGTGGTGGGGAGCCTAAACCCTATCACAATTGATTTAACAGTCTTTGATGATTCCTCATGGAAGGCCTCACCCTCTCTGGGGAGTGGAAGGGGGATGGGATGGGTAGGGGTCTGTGTGGGGAATGGGATGATAGGAGTGAGATGGAACTGGAATAGATATATAAAATAAGAAAAAATATTAAATTTAAAAAAAGTTTCATAAATCCCTTCCCATTTGTTTTCTTCCCCCCTTTGCTGACATTAGATCAGGTCTAATTCTCCCTTTCTGTTTTGTGTTGCAGACAATACATAGGGTCTTTGACATAGTTGAGGCCCTGAAGAAACAACTCCTGAAGCAATATAGTGAGGAGTATTCAGAATACCTGGCAGATAAGGTCAGTGTGTGAGCATGAAGAGAGGATGCTTTTGTATCACTTAATCAGCCTGTGACCTGGGAGTGTGTTTTACTGTCAGCGGAGGTTGTGATCTAAGGAATAGGGTCTACACACACTTGCAAACATATGCACTCATACCTATAGAGGACAACACACACATGCACGTACCCATGTACCTATTTACACACCCATATATTCATGCATATTCATTGTCACAGATACATACACCCCAAGTGTATTATGGTTCTGAGAACATGGAGGCCAAATTGTCCCTTAAGAAAGCCTTACAGTAACTGAGTAAAGGGGTGTTGGTTGTTTTTCATAGTACCAGGGTGATGGAGGGGAGCATAGATGCTGTGGTGATTTGTCATACCTGAACACAACTTCCTTTGTTCATCTCTTTATTGGCAGGTCTTTTTGTTCTGACTTTTGAAATATTAGACTAATCCCATTTTTCTTCCTATAGAAAAAAAGAGAAGAAGAAGAGGCTGAAAATAAGGCCTTTTGGCATGAAGTAAGAGATACCATCAAACACTCTGCACACTTTTCCAAATGGTGTGCTCTTCTAGATAGGCTGGTGGATGGAGTCGAGAAAGACTGGAGCGGGGAGGTGGTTCCCAGCCTGACATTGGCACTTAAAAGTGCTAAAGTGTCCTCTGAAGAAAGCACTGTTATTACATCGTCAGTGCCATGCAGTCCACAAGAATCCATGAAAGATATCACAAGGGGCCCATCAACAGACACACAGGGTGGAGAGTTGAAGATGGTGGAAAGCCCAGGTAAGTCACCACATGTTCATGACTTTAAAGACTTATGTTTAAAAGGAGCCTATTGCACCCAGATCAGCCACACACATTTGCGAGTTCACCTCACCAGTCTAGTAACGCTGCACTTTTTAAGTGGTGTCTGAAGTTGGGAGCACTGAGCAGCACAGAGAAAGCATCATGCCCCTTGCAATGTTCCTAGTCTTTGTCTTGCCTGGATCCTCTTTGCTGTGGTAAAAGAACCTCGAGTGACCAGTGTTGTCTCTTTCCTTCCAGCCACTCTGACTTCCTGTAAAAGAAGCCTTTAACTTAGTTTAAGCCAGGTCAGTTTCTTCCAATCAGATCCCCACCTCTTCAGAGCTCTGTAGAGAATAGAGGAAGCACTTTTAATAAATACTGATATTGCTCATCGTGAGGACTGTGCTGTGCATTAGTATTCCTAGAAGATAATTGTGTTGCATGAAATTACATTTTCAGCATTAGGTAGACTCTGTAGGAAATCCTCAAATATGTCACGAAGGTAATGACACTGATTGAAGTGCTAGCTGTGACAACCACAGAACCTGGGGAGGAATCTCCTCAAAGCATCTGACAATTGGGTATGTGTGGCCAACTGTATATTCAAAGTTGTCTTCAGGTGACATGGGACAGAGAAACAGAGAAGACCTTGTTTCTCACAGCACAGCTAGCTGGGAATACACAGACCACAGATAGATTCTGTTGGACTAACAGTGCCAGGGAAGGCCTGAACCACAGTCAGTCTGCCTGCATCTACAGTTGTGCTCAAATATCTGTGAATCATTACCCACACATGAACATGCACATTCTGAAAAATGCACAGATATCATTGACATGTGCAAACACATGGTTCATATAAGACTGAATTCAAAGGGGAAATCATGAATACTGAAGTAAAAAAAAGTTCTCAAATATGTCACCTAATTACTTTATTACTTTTATTTTTTATTTGTATTATTGGCTTTCCAGCCTAAATAGGCCTCATTTGAAATCCTGGACTCTCACCGAGGAAATGCTTAAAATCCAAATATGCCACTATTGGACTGGATTTTTACAAGTTTCTAAATTATTGGTTGCTTCTTGTCTGGGCTGGCATGAGTCAAATCTCTACTTGAATGCCAACCTCAAGCAAATTACATTTCCCTTTTTAATTATGAATTGGTGAGAGTCAGACTTTCCCAGCTGTGGGCCTGTGTATTCAATAACCCACATATTTACAGATGAGAATAGAGGGTCAGTCTTACAGATCCTTAAGCCTGTGCATGTAGCAGTCTACACATCTGCATAATATAACATGGGAGCAGAAGTAAGCTATGCTGTTCCTTTTGGAATGTAGAAACAACCAGGAAAGAATGAGTGGTCTCAGCTGAGTTGTGAAACCTGTCCCAGACACTTTGCTGAGTTTAGTGCACCATCTTCACTCAACCCTGGAGTCTAGAATGCAACATTTCTTGGTTGTGTGTGCACATGATGTTCTAGGTTCTCAAAGGTCTCCCCCATCGCTACAACATGCCCTATTTGGGACTGTCAATGGTGCTATGACCTTGAGAAAGACTGTGTATGTTTCCATGTAATTTCAAACTCTTAAAATTTGACTGTGTTTCTGGTCAACACGACATAACATGCCCTCTAAAAGCTTTCTTCAAAGTCAAGATATAGAATGATAGTAGGTAGGGTTAGTCTATGTCAGAAAGGCATAGGAGAAGAATGTCACTCTTATAAGACTCAGTCTCAAGTCAAATGAGGACTCAGGGAAATGTACCTCCAGACCTGAGAGTGCAGAGGCCACCAGACCTGAAGAGCTGAACCATGGACAAAGAAGACATGTCTGTTTGAGGAGAGTCGTGTTGGAAGTGTACCATTTTTTCTGTGTGTTTGTCCTATTGAGCTTCCAAAGGGGTACATGTTACCCTCGTGAGTTTAGAGGGGACTTTGACCACGGAGTCTGTGAACCCACAAAAAACCTTATTACAGGCAACTCTCAGTCACACCTAGAAATAGGTTCGTCCATCCACTCTAGCCAACATTGAATTCCATGCTCACATTGAACTCTGGCCAGAGCTTTGAGAAGAAACTCCTTGCCTGCTTTGTTCTTCTATTATATGTAGAGGGCTCCTGGAGAGATACCCCAATATCTTTGTGATTTTCCTCCAGGCCACCATGCTGAGCTCTGCTCAGGGACACCAGGTCCTGTAACCTCAGACTTGTCTCTCTTTTCCATTGCAGTTCAGAACTCCAAAGGCCTCCGAACTGTGGTCATTCCAAAGGACCTTTGTGATAAGTTTCTGCGTTGTGCACGGAAGAACACCAGGAAAGGCATAGAGACATGCGGTGTATTATGTGGTACCATGGTAAATATATGAACACTCCTTCCTGATCTGAGGCTGTTTCTTTTTCCCCTTTGGCTGCCCATGACTCCCAGAGCATATATCTTGGGGCTGTATCCATACATATCCCTCAACAGAAGGAACCATGTGTGAAATGACATTAGCTAACTTGAATTTTATGACTTTGTATTAGGTTGCTTTTCAGAGGTCCTTGACTTGAACATTTTCATTCAGTGGCATAGTTAGAAATTTTCATTCTACTCAGGGCTGGTGCCTGTAATCCCAGTCACTGGCAAACTGAGATGGAGGCCACCTAAAAGTTCAACTCGGCTCACAAACAGTATGAGACACTGAAGTAAAAGCAGCTTGACTTGGAGACAGGAATGTGAGAATGAGGAGTGGAGACAGCACCTTGGCTAATTATAAAAGGGAACACTCATAACTTTCTGTGGCCTGGTGATTGCCTACTCTGTGGTAATGCATAGAATAGAAATTAAACACCTCAGGACCTGTGAGCAGACTTAATGCCAGCTGCAGACAAATCCCTTGATCTAGGTTGTGCTATGGGAGACATCTCATGCTCACCTTATCATCTCTGCGTTTATATGGAATCCCAGCAAAGTATAGGAGCAGTCAAGTTGGGGAATCATTTGGGTGAGGGAGAATGATGAGGGTCATCCACTGGGGTGAGGGCTTCACTTATTTATGGGAAGTGGGATTGGCAGTAACTGTAACTAGTTGTTTCCTTGTGGCAGGTCAAAGAAGAATACCATGTGACCCATGTAATTATTCCTGTGCAGACAGCAGGCCCTGATTATTGTTATGCCCAGAAGGAGGAAGAAATATTTTTTAAGCAAGAGGAACTGGGCCTTCTGACCTTAGGTTGGATCCATGTAAGCAAATTGATCTCTCTGATAGCGAGCTGCTCTTCCAAGTGCACAGCCCAGATCTGTGTTTTCATAGCCAACACATTGCAGTTCTTCAGTCTCTTTGCACATACACTTACAAGTGTTCTAGTGTTTAGTCAAAGGCACATTCCTTTGTGAATTTCAGGTTTACTAATTTACATCTTAATCAGTGTAGTTTTTCAATGGTCCACATCCTTGTGAGTGGGTTGTGCATTTTTGCCTCCCTAGGAGGTAGGAAAACATGCTGTAGACACCATCTACCAAAGAGCTACATGGAAGTACTTCACTGAGTCAAGAGAGATCACTCTCATGATTTGATTTTGCCTTTATGAAGACGTACTTGTTTTGTGTACAACCAAAGAGCTTCTTCATGCAAAGTTGAATCCACATTTGCTTATTTATATACAATGTCAGATGGAATTATGTTCTGTGAAGCTCCAGGAAGGCAGGAGATAATCCCCTGGAGGCTTTTGTTTGCAGAGATTCAGAATACCTGATAATGGTGAGTGTGACAGAAGGAGAAGTGACTTTCTGACAGCTAACAAGACCTAATGGGGACTGCTTGAACACACTGGGGGATTCTAGATCAAAAGGCTTCAGGAGAACTGCTCATGTGGTTCCCAGAAGCCACATAGCCGGGACAGTAAGAGAGAGAATTCAGAATGTGACCCAAGGGCCATCTCCATCTGCAAGGGCATTCAGTTCTCATGCTGGAGATGGAGTTCATTGAGGAGTTTGGCCTTTGAGCTTTAAGCAGGCCATGGTACCAGAGACTGCAAGGTTTAACTAATCCACAGATAACTGAGTATACTGTCAGAATACTGGAATCCTATCATTCTGGAGGTAAGACTTCTGGATGATGACTTTGGCACCAAAATGTAATAAACAGAAAGAAAGAGGCTTGAAAAAATGTGCTGAATTCATGCCTATGGGGGAGTCTCACAGGACTGTCATGTTGTGACATCATCTAGTAGATCTTAGAGGATAGAAGAGTCATGAGTCCACTCTATGCAGAACTGGTTAAGAGAGTCTTCAAATGTACATGAAGGGGGAATTGGCAAGATCAAGTTTTTTATTTTGTTGATTTTACCAGTTTTTACTTCCTTTTACAAATGTATATTTTAAAATATAGCTAACTTGTAAGTATGCATCTTTGTGAATAATACACTTAGAGAAGGAAACAGGAACCATCCAAGAGCCGGGTCCAGCTTTACAACTTCCTTCCTATGAGATTGATCAACTTATTCTTCTAATCATCTCTCTCTCTCATTTCATTAGAATTCATATACTAAGTTTGCCTTCCTTCATGATATCAGTATTTCAGTACTGCTTGTGTCTTGAAATGTAGAGGTTAGATATTTGGTTTTTACATCTGGCTTGCTTGTCTTAACATCTGCAATGTTCACCCCTTTGTGGCATGCAGTTGCCTGAGGTGTGCTTGAACCTGGTTGGCAATGGAGGAAGGGAGGGAAGCGGCATAAGTTAATGCAACATTACTAGGTACAGTACCACAAAATAAGACCATATGTGGCTTCTCTTCACATAGGAAGATATCCCACAGCTCTTTATGTCAGGATGGAAGGCAGGGAACTGAAGATCCACAGAGTTTCTTGAACTGAAGTTTTAAATAGTTTGCGAACTCTTGGTAAAGACAGAATAGAATGTACTGATGACAGCAGGGAAGGAGATGTAGATTAGAAGCTGAAGCACAAACCTTGGAATGGTTACTCTTAAGGCATCAGGTATAATTAGGCATGGATGAATACAAGTGTAGGTCTAGTGAGGGAACAGCTAAGAGTAACTGTTTAAAGCTCAGCTTCATTTAACCTTGTAGATGAGGTGGCCAAAAGATATCATTTCCTTGTCCTCTCCACCTAGCAGACTAGAGATGTTTCCAGCTTGATTTCAGGTGTCATTGTGGGAGGCAGTGGTTGAAACTCCTTGGGACCTGCTGTGTTGAGTATGTCATGGGGCTTACTGGGATTTCTTGAATTCTTTTGTCTCCATAGACCCATCCAACCCAGACAGCCTTTTTGTCGAGTGTGGATGCACACACACATTTTTGTTATCAGAAGATGCTGCCAGAATCAATTGCAGTGGTGTGCGCACCCAAATATAAACAGTGAGTATGTAGAATTTAAGCCTGGGCAGTACAAGAACAAAATCCTCTATGGCTCAGAACACTGCAAAAACATAGTAATATCCAGAGGGTCTTAACCGAGTGCTATAGAAGCCGCCATTTAAGGTGCACATTCTATCTAACAGCAGCTGCTGTTAACAGATGTGCTGACACCACTGTTGGTTTTCTAAGACAAAGCACCAAGAAGTGACCTCAAGAGACAGAGGTTGAAGATATTCCACACCAAAATCTGCCAAAGACGGTCATTGTCAATGCCACATTAGTCTGCATTCCTCAGCAGAGCTAGTGTTGGGAAAGCAGTGTATCATCCTGCAAAGTATATTTGTACTCTGGATAATGTCTCACAGGAATTAGTGGTCTCAGGTATAAGCACAATCCTACTTATTGCTCACAATGATTGCCCTGAACAGACCTATTTTTTTTTTTTTTGGCTTGATTCTTCTTTGTGCTTAATTCTACTGTTGAGTATTTTATTTCTTTAAGTCAAACTACAAGAAAAGGACCATGAGAGATTAAAGTCACAGAGAGAGATACACATAATGAGTAGAAAAAGGAGAGGAATGAGAAGGAGAGTAAAGAGAGGAAGAGAAGGGAGGGAGGGCAATTAGGACTATGACAAAGAAGACAAGATCTAACAGAACTTCAATGATAGTGTTCACAAGGAATAGAAGGGAGACATACACATCATCTATGCGGGAGGAAGAATTGTGCAGATCAGAGCAGAGACAGCAGGAGAGGAGGGGAACAAGTGTAGGTGTGAAAGAGAAAGAAGAGAGGACATAGATAGGAGAGGAGAGAGAGGGAGGAAAGAAAGGGGAAGGGGAGAGAAGAAGAGAGAAAGAGGGAGAGGAGAGAGAGACGAATGAGTGTTGTAGGGATTTCTGTTTGACTGTGAGTCTGCCTTTCTCTTTTCAGAACAGGAATTTTCACACTGACAACTTTTGGATTAAAAGAAATATCAAGCTGCCCCAGGAGGGGATTCCATCCCCATAATCAGGACTCAGCTCTTTTCTGTGTACGTATCTGTGTACAGGAGAACAAACATAATAACATTGTGATAATACCAAACCCTGTCCCATAAAATTTATAAGAGCCAGGGATGAAACCACATTGGTTCAAGGAAGCGTGAAATCCTGGAATCAGAAAGCTAAGTCTGTGTGTGATTATATGTATCATAATTAATATCTATATGCATCTGTATAGACTTTTCATCACACTCTGATCCTGACGGAAAATAAGACTTGTACACATTTCAGCTCTACTTTTTAAAAGATATATACACTTTTATATTTCATTATATTTATTCCTGTACTTTCATTGTGTAGCGTTTAAAAACAGACCCTGTTTTTATTTTAATTCGTTTTCTCTGTGAATTTGCACATGGGAGTTTAGAGCCTGTGTGGTAGAAGATGTTTGCAGATGCCCTAGATATGGAGCAAGGCAGTAAGCACTTCCTCCTTCCCTGCAAGAATAGTGGGTGTTGTTAAATCCAGCACTATTCTCCAAGCCCCACTTTGTAACTCATAGTTCAAACCAGGGTGATCAGTTTTTTTGTAGACAAAACCTTTCTACAAGAACTGTTCAAAATTACCTAGCTCCATTTTGGAGTACACTAATGTTGTTTTTGAGATACTAAAAGATATTGCTGATTTAAAAAATGAATTATCTAGAACATGAGTTCCCAAGTTGCCCATTGTAATAACCCCTTTCATGGCGAAACACACCCATAACATAAGCTCTTGGGCAGCTGCAGTAGGAGATCATCAATTTGAGGCCAGTTGATGTTACATAATAAGACTTTCAGACTGATGATTACCTATCATGTTGTAGACCCAGAGTGACCATCCCCTCAGTGTCATTAAGGTCACCAATACAATCTGATTGATGTAATGACTCCCCTCGAGGTGAATTGGGTCTCCTTTGCCATCTGATGGGCATTATGACTCCAATGGATCACTGAACGTACGCATCTCTAACAACAACCACAACAACAAAAAAGCAACAACAACAACAACAAAATCTATTTGCTATGTGACTCTGGAAAATAGGTGGCAAAGATCCTGAGATACATGGGGATGTACTCACTCTATTCATGAGGCATGAGGTGAACTAGGTGGGAGTGTTGGGGGCCAGAACTTTTGACATTACTTCTCAGGACATCAAGATTTCACCTCTTGGCTGAGAACTGTCTGGCTGCAATGAACTTCTTCAATCAAAGGCTTACTGCTCAGGATGTGGCTCAGTTGTGAGAGTGTTCTAATTTTAAGCATTCGGATCTGAACTCGTTTCCCAGCACTGATGAAAACAGCTGTGCTTATGATTGCCTATAATCCAGCACTGGGGAGCTCGAAGCAGTAGAATATTGTCAGGATCCCCCCCGGCTTACCTAGGCTATGTGTGCTAGCCTATGTCACACAAGGATCTCTTTTGGTATAAATAAAATGTACAACTTGTTTCAAAACTGATTTCCAATCCCTAACAATATTTCCCTTTTTCCAATTGCAGGACTGCAGTCATGTCACCATCCAAAACAGCAGGGTGACAATCACGGATTTGCGATGAGTAAATCCCACTGACCCACCTCAGTGGGAGCCTGTGTGTGTGTGTGTGTGTGTGTGTGTGTGTGTGTGTGTGTGTGTGTGTATGAGTATGTGTTTAGTGCATTTGTGTGTGTGTGTGTGTGTGTGTATTTTGTGTATATGTGACTGAATGTGTGGTGGTGTGTATCTGTGTATGTATATTAACCTGTGTCATGTATGTTACATCAGTGTTAAGGATGTCAATGGTATGGTAGGTATTTATGGCACACTGTGTTCATTCACAGAGCCCAGATGAACTTAGTTTTACATTTCTGTTTTAGCAATTAGGAAAAGCTTCGATAAAACACAGAAGATTGTCTCACATGAAGTCAAGCCCTCTTGCGGACAAACCCTGAGTCTAGATGTGAGATCATAGGAATTTATTTCATTTCAAGGTGAGGTGGCTATATTTCTGACTCGTCAGTAATATCTTTCTTTAAGAATGCACAAAATGACAAATGCGATACAGCAATATGGACAAAGCTATCAGCTCAATCATGAGCATTGCAAAGGAAACGTAATCTACAATGTGTTTTAATTTATGACATTTGATATATTCATGGCTGCATTTTGAGGTGAAAGATCATAGCTCTTTCGAATAAGGAGAGAAAAATTGATCAAAGATTGCATTCTACTAGAATTACAATTCTAAATTGTGAATGTAATTTTCTGTTTTTGTTTCAGCGTCTTGCATTTGTAATGAGACCCGATGCTAGAAACCCTTTGACTAACAACATTCCCTGACTAAAACAGACTGTATGTAATATTTAACATAAAAGAGGTATGTGTATAAATTGAGAACGAAAAGTACAAAATGCAAGTTTTTAAAAAATCATTTGATATTAGGAATCATTTACAGATTATATACACTGTAAAAATGAATAAGACAAGGTTTACATATTTTATGTCAACAAAGTATAATAGTACATCTAAGAACATAATAGGATTTCAAATTTAATAAAGATTGCTTTTATTGCATTTTAGAACCACAATGTTAGAAAGGATTTGAACATGACTGGTGGCCCCTCTTTTCCGAGTACCACAGGGAAACCTTTTCAAGACGACAAGCTTCCTGGTAAACATTTTATTCTTACATCCATCCTTACCTTCAAATGTCCCTCATAGCGAAGCAAAATTTATTCCCATTACCCAGATATACAATCTTCTGAACCAACTTTGATTTTCTGTGCAAATATTCAGCCATACATCATTTCTCTACATGAAATCTTATAGTAAATCTATAGTTAGGTTATTCATATTTAGTAATTATACCCTCAGATGACATCTTAATAGTTTTCATTTGAATTAGTCATATGGTCTATGAAAAATTTAGTGAATTCTGTTTTCTTTTTATATTTATATATTAGAAAGAGCTTTCTAAATCCACAGCTGTCACATACCAGTTGTCTTCCCATCCATCGTATTTACAAATTGTTCTATTTGTCTGGCTTGCATTATGCATATAAAACTGTTTACATTTTATTTTCCTTCCATTTGAATTGAAATTATCCTATTATTGGGGAATGATATAACAATTAAGGTTCCATAACTTACTGAGTTTAAGGTGTATTTCTTCTTCCAAAACAATTTGTATCATTGAAGATCATTCAATTAGCATTAGTAAATTATTAAATTACTAAGGGAATAACAGTACTTAGTGAATGTACAATTTCTTCTATTGAGAAGATAATTGTCAAGATAATTTGGTCCAACTCTAAACTGTTGCTTGTTTGAATTTTTATGCTTGTGTAGGTGGGAAAGACTGATTGCATATCCAGTACCGAGGAGACCAGGTAATGGAGAAAGCAAAAGTGTTAGTTGTTGATAATGGCAGTTGAAAAAGCTTGTAATTCACTAAGAGGTATTTGTAGATGTCAGACAATATAAATTAGTAGGAACAAATTAATTACAACTTAACGAATAGGCATAAGTGAAGAAAGATACTTTCACGATTGCTGTGCAACTGAGCTCACGCTCAGAATTAGTCACTACAAGTTCAACAAATTTAGTTATCCTCTGTGCAACTGTGTCTTCATATGTAAGGATGGAATAACATCTGGGTGAGTAGGTGTTATAGCAGAAGAAAATATATCATATAATTTACTATAGTCAGTCTTTAATATTTGCAAGGCACATATCTTCATACATTTCTGTCTTCTGTGCTCATTGTTTCACGGTTCTGCACTTATGTGTAGACAAAAACATTATAGCACTCCTTGTGCGATACTGTGAGCAGAAAGCAGATGTCCTCTGGACTGAGCAATGGATGTGGGACACATGATGAACTTCAGACTGTGTCTCCATGAGATCTGTGCATGCTCATTCTCTCTGCAAACTGGAGCACTCTCAACTTTACATTAGTTCAAGTAATGTTCTGATAATCTACTTTTCCAAATTTGTACTGCATAAGTAATAATACTCACCCAATTTGTAGTATAATAAGCATTCAACTCATGAACCAATCACTTTTATGCTACAAGGATGATGTTTGTCTTATTCAATTCTTTACAGAATAAGATTTGTAGGATGAGTGCCAATTGTTTGTGACTTTCTCTAGAAGCTGGCATTGTGGGCCCACAGATCAGTACACATAAAATAGATCATTCTGGAAAGTTTCTTACTTAGGCCACGTACCTATATCTCAAGTGCTTATTAGGACAGATTGCATAGTTCAATCTTGAATTCATGTTTTCCTTCTCTCATTTGTAACCATGTGAACCTCCTATACATAATTTATTTTCATAAAAAATAATAATTATCAAGAGTGACTTCTATGGTAATTTGAAGCTTCTGGATTCTTTATCAGTCAAAATATGCTAATTCACTTCACCTCTGAATGTATAGGTATCATTTTAGAAATGTAAGTTTTGGGACTTGCATTATTTGTTGATGTTTTCCCTGATGGTATTTTAGCTTTGCCAAATTATGTTTCTAATATATTTCCTTGGAATCTTATTTGTATCGTATTTTGTAAATAGGTCATTCACTGTGATCTTCTCAGCCTATATCATACTGTGCATCGTGTAGGATAAAAGTCACAGAGGTTCATGTGACTCAGTGGGAGGAGTGAGGAGTACTTACCCAATATTTGTAAGAATCTATATTTAGTAGAAAATTTGTTCAGAAAAAATGTCAAATTATTAGAAATACCTGTGGTGTTCTTGTCTGTAGAAAGATTTTTAATGGTCTAGGTGATTTATAGTCTAACCATGAAAGCCAGATTTGCATCAGAATTCTGATGTGTTTATTTCCCCCTCTTGATTTATGTGGGATTACAAATATCTATGATTATGCCACCAGTAAATTTTTCATAACTATTTTTGTTTCCACAGAAAATGAAAAGATGTGGATTCCTTCCAGACTAATGTGGTTTGATCACGCCAGACTGCCTGAAACAGAGTACAAGCTGATCCTACATTCAAAACAGCTGAACAAAACAGCCCTACAGTCTACAGCCAGGATATCTGAATCTTCTTGGAATCCCCCAAGACAGCGCCCCTTACCAGCAGGAAGTAGTTTGGAAAGAACGACGCCCAAATTCCCAAATATTTGTATAAATGTTTGTTTTCATTTAATTGGACTTTGTTATATAAAATTAAATTAAAAAAAGAAAAAATATTTCAAAATAACTATATTTTTTACAAAAAATTAACTTTTTCTTGCCGAGTCAAAAACCCCTTTCTAGTAGTTGTACCTAGACATCTGAGACAAGGAAGTGTTAAGTGCTACATAAGGTGTATAGACGAAACAGCGCTTCTATTCAATTCAATCATTGTGTGTTTGTTCTAAAGTGACCTTTAGGATAAATACATCAATGTTTCATCAAATCACTCTCCTGAACACTGAAAGTATGTTTGACAGTGTCCTCAAATGCTGCCAAGAACAAGCAGTCATGTATTTCATGATTCAATAGGATTTATTTCTCCCTTCCAGGCCCACCTTTGACAACTTGACTTTGGTTCTGCACAGTTCAAAGGAAAGTAAGTGTGATACTTATTTTTCTCACTGTTGTCACAAACCCCATGTTCTAAGCAGCTGGAGAGGAAGAGAAATTCATTTGGATCACAATATACAGATAATACAAAAGGAAACCAGTGAGTGGTGATTGATGTACAAGCCAATTCCTCACAAAAATGCCAAAATTTAGTGCTGGGAGAGAATTGGACCTTGAATGGGTTGATATCACAAACCCCTGAGATTCAGAAACCATTTTAGAAGAAGGTTAGGAGGTGTGTAAGAGTTGAGACTGTGGACAAGGGCAGCAGCAACAGCAAACATTTGTAGAAATGACAGAGCAAATGTGACCTGCACAAGACCTGCACAGAACTTTTCTTGTCAATGTTTCTCATGGATGATATGGGACCCAATCTGAGGGACAGCAGCCTGTTAGTGATTGCTAAGAAATGGGTGCCATTTTCTTTAGTGGTGCAGCCCCTGACATAAATGCTCTTTTCTCAGGAAATGACACACTGGACACTTAGGCAAGAAGCTGCAATTAGACTCAGCATTATTATATTACAGAAGACATGAAGAGAGGGAGAAGTATGACAGTGGGCAGTGAGAGTAATATCTAAAATTTATTGTATAATCTCTGACACTGTCACATAAAATAAGAGAATAAAATAAGATGGGCTGATACTTTATTTAGATTTATTAAAGTTTGCCTGAGGATTCAGAAAGCTAAGTCACAAGCCATAGAAGTCAGGCACAGGTTTTCAATCCCAGGTCTCCAGATTAAGAAGTAGATGGATTTCTGTGAATGCAAAGCTACCAAGATCAACACAAGCTTGATCCAGTCCTAAAGAGGAACAATTGACACAAAGACAATCTCAGCACCAGGAATCATATGCCTTTAAACCCAGCACTAGAGGGGTATAAAAGATAGATGTATGGGTTTTAGTAGTATATCATGGATTTATTCTCCAGCCACAATGAGTATAGTAAGACCCTGAAGTCTCTGTATTCTCTAGCCACACTGAGGAGAAGTTATATATATTCTGAAGGTTGGTGTGAGCCAGAATAACCTTCCATTCTGAGGAGAGAAGAAGTCGTGTTCAGCTGCTTTGCTTTTGTGATCTTCAATTGAAGGTTAACCCCAATATCAGTCTCTGGCCCTTTTATTTTTCATGCTACAGAAAGGGGGAAAGGGAGGAAGAGGGAAGTAGGGAGGCAGGAGTGGTGGAATGAAAGAAGGGCACCATGGATATTGTTCTATGTATAAAGGGCATGAACCAGATGATGATGGAGTCAGAAGGTCTTTCCTGTACATCATGTACAGGTTCCTTGGAGTTGCTGGAGAGAGGAGACCCGTTTGCAGAGTAATGCATACTGGTAAAAGATGGAGCCAGCAGGACGAGCCATGAAGAGGAAACCGGATGCAGAGAGCTGATGGGGCCAGGAGGACCAGTGATGCAGAGAATTTTGATCCCAGGAGCCAATGCAAACTGGAAGACCAGCTAGGGTGGAGGTGTCAGGGGAGGAGATACATAGAACTGTTCAGTAACAAAGTATCCCAGACAGTCTCCCTCCAGTGACATAGATCTCCAACATGTCCACCCATCTCTGGATGAGATTGATCACAGTGAGGATGTCAGTGTCCCCATCTTACCTCACTATTGTACTTTCTTTTCTCCTGGCTTTTACAGCTAGGTATTTTTTATGTTGTTATCTGAGAAGAGCCAAACATAATCTGGTTGTTTCCTAATTAACTGAGTAAATTATGTTTTCCTTTTCCCTTTATTTTACTAATGTTTAAGTCTAAAATGTCTCCATACTCATCATCATCTTTGTTGCTCCATCTTCCTCATTGCTTGGAAGATATATATATATGTATATATATATGTATGTATGTATGTATGTATTTGTATATGTATATGCATATGTATATGTATATATATGTATATATATGTATGCATATATGTATATATATACTCACATACATATGTGTGTGTGTACAGTCTTATATGTTTGTGTCTCAGTGTGTATAACCTTATATGTGTTTATGTATATATGTGTATATATAATACATACATACATACATATATATATGTATTTGTGTTTGTAATCATATTTCCATGTATATTCTTGTGTGTATGTGTGTGTCCCAACACAGCTGAAAATTTCAGCCTTGCTTAAGTTTTGCTACTTCTCTTTTTTCTACTGAATTCCAATTTAAATACACTATGATACATCATCCAGTGATAATTTTTTAAACAATATATTTTTTTAAAGAGATGGTTTCTTTGTGGATCTTGGAGTCCAGGCTTGACTAAAATCAAGAGTTCTGCCTGTCTCTGCCTTCCATGTGCTGGGATTAAATGCATGTGCCACCGATGCATGGCCTTTTTACAGTTTTATTAACTTATCTTTTACATTCCATTGCCATTACCTCCTCCCCATGTCTCTCACAATTCACATCTGCTCCTCAGAGGGTACCACCTCCCCTAGTAATTTTACTAAGTCATCTCACTGAGGCATGATTATGGGGGTGAAATATATTCAAACTACCACAGGGCTAATTATGAACTTGAGTCTAGGATCACCTGGATGATGTGCATGCCAGTGGGAAACCATCTTGATTACTTTAATTGATCTGGGAAGACCTGCCCATTTTGGTTGCCTCTCTTCCCTGAAGTCGTGCAGGACTGTAGACAAGATTCAGTCCATATTCGGACCCTCTTGTGGACCCCCTAGGATGAGCAGCGTTTGTAGAGGAAGGTGGGATGTGATGGCTCTGCTTCCCGGCCTGTGGTATAAGTCTATCTCACCTCTCCTCACATACGCACAGACATGCAAGGAATACAAGGAGATCACAGTGAAGAAGGAAAAGACAGACTTCACGGGTTCTCAGCCAGACTCTAGCCAGTGGGAATCGCTGTTTCTCCCCCCTGTAAATTATGTGTGTCTCATGAGGTACCTGGGCTTCTCAGTTGTGCATTTTTACAGACTTGCTAATTGCACTTTTGTTCCGTCATTTCTGCATGGCACTCTGTTGTTAGACTCTCCTAGGTTCTGGGCTGCAGAGGAAAGAAAGTATGGTTAGTTCTTTGAGAGACACACAAATAAGCAGGCCCTCTTAATCCATTTTCTGTTGCTGTAACCTGATTCTTGACACTTTTTCAGAAAAGAGCTTTCCATGGCTCAAAGCCTCGGTGTCTGGGAAATCCAAGTTTGGTCCCACCTGGTTGCTTCTGCTGAGGGCTTTGCTTCAGGCAGGGCTAGTGGGTCTGTGTGGAACCTAATGCCAGTCTAACGGATGCAGTACCGCTAGAGGGCGCTCTCCTTCCTAGTGAGCCTCTGTGACCCACCTGCCTTCCTTCTGTTAGGGCCTATTTCCCAACTAGGCTGTGCTACGTTTTTAAGCCTCCACATCAGTTGTGATGAAGATGAACCAAATACAAGCCACAGCAACAGGTGCATTCCCCAGCATATTAGAAGAGGGCAGATCGCACCATCTTTCGCACCAGACGCATTCAATAGACTTCCCTGACAGTTCTGGCCCTGACTGAAGAAGAATTCACCTGCATAAGGTTAGAATCCTGCTAGGTTTCAACCTTGGAACAAAAGGCTGAGGTCCCTCCTTAACATATCAAAGCGGACCTGGCTGCCAGGTTCTCCCAGCATCCCTCTGTCCCTACCTGTTTCAGGGCCCTTCTGGCTGGAATATGGCCCCCTATCCTGAACTCTCCAGACCAGGGGGCTAAGCTGCCCTTCCTTACATAGTCCAGCCATTTTGGTTGCCCACTCTCTTTGTACCTTTGGCCTCCAGGCTGCTGCACCTGGTTCCTGTCTCTCCCCTCTCTTCTCCCCAACATGGCTTAGGGGCATGACCCAGATGTCCCTGTCCCTGCCTCTGGCTATGCTCTCCCATGTATCTACAATAAACCTCCTCCATCACATCAGCCATGTTCCCTTCCTTTCCTTTGTTATTCCTTTTTTCATCCATTTGTTGTGTTACATAGGCACCTCAGTCATTTGTCCCAGGGTTGAAATCCAACAACACCAAAGTCCCCACCGCTATGATCCTGGTTTAATTGGGATGGAGTACGGCATGTGTTGACCTATTTTAGAAGCTTTCAGGCAATTTCATGTGCTTCATAAGTCCCTGGTTTGGATTTCCAGTCACTGCTAGAACTCCTGGTCTCCCCTTGACTCCATTCCATCATGCAAACGAATGTTTGATTTCTGCTTCAAAAGGCTCTTCTCCTACAAAGTCTAGGGAAGTCCCTTGCTTGAGAAGGAGACAGTTAGCCTTCATGTCTTCCCAGCATGTGAGGACTTTTCTCTACCCTGCCCCTTACTGGAAAATAGGACTAAGCAGACTGTGCAGCCTGGGAGGACACTGCCAGCCCTGGGCAGAAGACAACAACTCCCAGTTTGCTCATCGCCAGCCTTGTGAGGGCTAGACCACCCAAGACTGTGGTGTAGATTTGTCGTTACCACCACCCCTCCTGCAGCTGCCCCCTCCAAAGCAATACCTGACCCAAAGGGCGGGGACGTGGGAGGAAGTACAAACTCAAAGCTCAAACGAGAGCTCATCACCGAGTAAGGAAGAGAATGGTGTCCAGAAATGGGGAATTCTATGGGGATTCCTGGTGGTCCCTGCAGAGGGACAGTGAGTGACTTTTGTTGTTTTTATTGTCAATACAGCCCAGAGTGGCCAGAGGAGTGTCAGATTGGCCTGTGGCTATGTCTGTGGGGAACTGTCTTGGTTGTCTCGTGATGGGGGAAGACCTAGCTCTCTGTGGGTTTACCACCACCTCTGGGTAGGTTATCCTGGCTTGTGACAGTAGGGCTGAGCAATAGGCAGAGAGACAGAGACAGACAGAGATACAGAGAGGCAGAGTCAGACAGACAGACAGACAGACAGACGGACGGGGACACACACACACACACACACACACACACACACACACACAGAGCATCATTCTTCCAGGTTCCCTCCCTGAGTTCCTGCCCTGACTTCCCTCAGTGACTGATATTACCTGGAAGTGTAAACTGAAATAGACCCTTTCCTCCCAAAGTTACTATTGGTCCTGATGTTTTATCACAGTAACAGAGAAGGAAGCTGAGAAGGTAAACTGAAAACAGGAAGCCTTCTCTCCATTTGAAATGCAGCCAAGCTCAGCCTGGAGGTAGCCCTGGAGGCAAAGGGAGAGGAAGGGAGCCAGTGACAGCCCCACCCTGAAGTGGATGGGAGGAGTCAAGAGTAACACACCTTGAGGGCCCAACCTTCATTTCTTCAAGTCCCACAGTCCCTCTCCCAACCCAAACTGCACTAGCAGCAGGGGACAAAGTGCTCAGGCTGTGTGTGTGGGGGGGGGGCATTCTAGATTCAAACCACAGCACAGCACAAACAAAAAAGTAATACGAGATGAAATGAATGAAAATGAATACAAACACAGTCAGTGAATTCAGAGAAGGAAATGTGCTGAGATGTGCAGGTGTCCTGGAGGTTCACATGGAACAAAGCCTCACCAGAGAACAAGAGAGATACAGAGGGCAAATCCTAACACCCAAAGCAGAGGGGCATTAGAGAAAGAGAAAGGGGGAAATATCTATAAAGGGAAAACAAGAGTTGAACAATTAATTAAAGAGCATTTTCTGAGCTTCAGAAAGACTTGATTAAAGGGGCTGATAAAGTTCCAGGAAGGATTAATTAAAGAAAGGCATATACTTAGACAGACCTTGGTGTAATCCCAGAATTATAAACTCCCAGGTAAAAGGGGCTACTTACAAAGGAGAGGAAAATTGGTTACTGGTCTAATGTGGTGGCACACATCTGTAATCCTAGTAGTCAGGGAGCTGAGGCAGGGGAATTGTGAATTTGAAGCCAGTGTGGGAAGTTAGTGGGATCTTGTTTAGAGAAGAAAAGGGAAAGAAAGAGGAGAAAAGGAAAAAAACAAGACAAGGCAGAGGGGAAAACATCCGGTTAGTTATTGAGATTTTCATCTGCTTCTCTGAAAGGTGGAATAACAGGATGGAGAACAGACTCCTGGGTGACAAGGACAGCGGCCCAAGATTCCTTACATATCAGGGAAATGGATTGTGAGATGTGCCGGCCAGTTTTACGTCACCTTGACACAAGCCAGAACCATTGGGGAAGAGGGACCCTGAACTGAGAAAATGCCCCCATTAGGCTGTCCCGTAGGCAAGCCTATGCTGCATTTCCTTATTGATGATTGATGTGTGAGGGATCAGCCCATTGGTGGTGTCATCCCTGACCAGGTGTCTAGGGTGCTATAAGAAGACGTGATGGCTACGCAAACCCCATTTTATGCCAGGCACTCATTCTACATTTCTAGAAGATAAGTTCTAGGCAAGTCTGACTCCTTGCCCCCCTTGTCCCCTCCCTGGAATGATGTAACTGCTGTGAGATAATTAACTGCCTGCTCTGGGTTTTATAAATGCATTTATCGCTGTGTACCAGGGAGAGAGACAGTTACTCGCTAGCTGGGGGGGGGGGGGAGTGTAAAGCAGTTTTTCATACAGCTGCAAATTCCACAGAGAAGAGGTATTCGTGGTCTCCACCTTAAAAAACCCTTCTCTTAGCCCCTTCCGGGTGGCACACATTTGATTCAACTGCAAGACTGTTGTCCTGTTAGCAGTATTACTAGATTCATCTAGTTATAATTTGGAGTGAATTTGTGGTATATTCCCAGTGGTTTCGAACTCTGTTTCCTAGACTGTGATATGGAAGTAGAAGATGAAATAAATGCTTTCCTCCACAAGTTGCTTTTGGCCATGATGGGATTTGTTTTGTTTTGTTTTTTGTTTGTTTTGATTTTTCCCCACAGCAAAAGTAACCGAACTGACACAAGAGAATTCAAAGCTGTCTGAAGACAAAGCTGGAGATGTGCTCATCCCCAAAGAGGTGAACTGGCACTCAGTGAGAGAGAGCAGACCCTGACCTGGGATGGAGGGAGCATCAGGAAGGGAAAGGAAGAAAGCAAGAGAGATAATGGCTTCGAAAGGTAAGAGAAGCAGCCTGAAAGCAGCACACTGTGGGTGGAGATCGATACGTCTTTGTCCGGTTTGACAAATAGCTCCTCAGACACTTAGATGATCTCTTCAAGAAGTGGATCTTGGGACCAGAGAGCTGGCTCAGCAATTAAGGGTACTTACTGTCCTTGCAGAGAACCTGAGTTTGATTCCCAGCCACCACATGGCAGCTCATAACTGTAATTCCAGTTCCAGGGGATCTGGTGCCCTCTTCTGGCCTTCATGGACAGTGCACACACATGGTGTGTATACATACATGGAGCCAAAGTGCTCATACATGAAACATAATGTTTTAAATTAAACTATTATGTTGGGTTAAAAACATTTCCCACAATATTTGGTTTCATTTCTCACCGTGCAGTGCTAATAAATCTTTTATTTACATTATGTATGAAACTCTGTAAGTGGATTCACTTCAAGGAATCTTAGCTTAGTCTCCCTGTACAACCTAGGATAAAAGCAGTGTCCTTTACCTCTAGACCCTGCTGGATAAAGATGTAGGAGATTTGAATAATACAGTTAGGACCTTAATTTAGGAGTTGAGTTTAATTGAGGGTAAGTGATTAACATTAATTAGGATTGTAAATTTTATTCTATACTAGAGAACTGGCATTTCCACTGTATCTCTTTCTGTCTCCCTGCACATCTGTAAACATCAAAGAGGTTATTGTCTGCAAGCACAGTCCTAGGCAGTGAGAATGAAAGCCACACTCTCTGATCATTTTCCAGTTAAACCAGAAAGAGATGATTTAAAAATGACTCCTCATGTACAGTCACTGTGGAAAACAATATGGTAGTTCCTCAGAAAACAGGGAAATTATTTATCTCAAGATCCCTCTATACCACTATTGGGCATATACCAAAAAGATGCCCCATCCTACCAGAAGGACATTTGTTCAATATGTTCATGGCAGCTTTATTCATAATAGCCAGAACCTGGAAACAACCTAGCTGTCCCTCAACTGAAGAATGGATAAACAAAATACGGTGCATTTACACAATGGAGTATTACTTAGCTATTTTTAAAAATGCCATCATGACATTTGCAGGCAAATGAATGGAATTAGGGGAAAAAAAAACATCCTGAGTGAGGTAACCCAGACCCAAAAAGGCAAACATGCTATGTATTCACTCATAAGTGGATATTAGCTGTAAAGGATAACCATGCTACAATCCACAGACCCAGACAGGCCAGATAATAAGGAGGGCCCAAGGGGGGAGACACATGGTTCTCCTTGGGAAGGGGAAATAGATTTTGTGGGTGGACTGGGGACAGGTAGGGATAGGAACAGGAAGGGTTAGGTGGGGGTGGAAGGGATGAAGGGAGAGAGTACTGGGAGAGATGGCTGGAATTGGGTGTGTGTGTGTGTGTGTGTGTGTGTGTGTGTGTGTGTGTGTGTGCAGTGGAAACTCCCTGGAGTCTATGAAGATGATCCTAGTGAGGGCTCCTAGTAATGGAGGATAGGAATCTTGAACTGTTTATCTTCTGTAACCAGGCAACTTCCAGTGGCGAGACTGGGAAATCAACCTGGCCACAGAACCTCAGATTTATAATCTGCTCTGCCTGGGGCAATGGTGGTGCACAATTTGTGGGAGTGACCAATTTGAGGTCCATGCCAGCAATGAGAGGGAGCCTGTGATACTGCCTCGATGAACAGGAACTGGAGGCGGATAGTCTAGAGACCTAGGATAGAAACATACACTACTGGCAAAAATAAATGAATAAATAAAAAATTTAAAAAATCAGTGAACTGACTCCTAATGATGTTCTGCTATATATAGATTGGTGCCTAGAGAGGCTGCCTCCTGTAGCTGATGGGAGCAGATGGAGAGACCCACCGCCAAACATTAGGCAGAGAGAGAGAGAGAGAGAGAGAGAGAGAGAGAGAGAGAGAGAGAGAGAGAGGCAGAGCCCAGTAGGCGGTCTTCATTGTGCTCCTCCCCTTAGAGCTTGGGGAACCCTGTGGAGGAGGGGAAGGAGGAATTGTGGCAGCCAGAGGGGTTGAGGACACCTGGAGAGTGCAACCTGTTGCATCAAGTAACCAGGGCTCATGGGGACTCACAGAGACTGAAGCAGCAATCCCGAGCCTGCATGGTCTGTGCTAGGCCCTCTGCATACATGCTATGGTGTTTTGGGGTGGCCGTGACTCTTCTGCCTGCTCTTGGGACCCTTTTCCTCCTCCTGGGTTACCTCACCCAGCACTGATGTGAGGGCTTGTGTCTGATCTTACTGTATCTTGCTGTGCTGCGTTTGGTCGATGTCCTGGGGGCGACCTGCTCTCTTCTGGGGGGAGACAGGTGGGGAGCAGACCTGCAGGGAAGGGGAGAAAGTGGAGAGGGAGAAGCTGTGGTCAGGATATGTTGTATGAGAGAAGAACAAATAAAACATTTTAAAAATGGCCCTTCCCAGAATGAAGAACAAACTTGTGACTGTTAAAAATTAAGCAGCTTCCTTAATATCTGGGTCACAAGGATTAATAACAACATTTACCACAAAACAAAATAAAACAAAAAACCTAAGGATGCAGGCAAAGTTTCAGTCAGAGGAAAATTTACAATAAAAAATACAAATAGAAAAATTATTTCACTTTTTTAGAGAGGATCTTACTATGTATCCCAGACTGGCTTATGATTTTTTTTCTTTTTTCTTTTTCATTTTATATATCTGCATGCGTATGAGTGTTTTGCCTATATGTATGTCTGTGCACCACATATGTACCTGGTGCCTGTGGAGAACAGAAGAGGGTGCTGCATCCCTTGGGACTGGAATTGTAGACAGTTGTGAACCTCGATGTAGGAACTGGGAATTGAACCCAGTCCTCTGCAAGAACAACCAGTGCTATTAACTGGTGAGATGTCTCTCCAGCCCCCAGGTTTCTCTCTCTCTCTTTCATATTTTTATTTGTATGTTATTTTACCTGTATGTATGTTGTTTTACCTGCATGCTTGTTTGTGCACCATATGTGTGCATTGCCACTAGAGTCTGGAAGAGGGCATCAGATTTCCTGAAACTAGGGTTACAGATGGTTGTGTCACTATGTGGGTGCTGGGAATGGAACTCAGGTCTCTTAGAAGAGTAGCCAGTGCTCTTAGCCCCTGAGGCATCTCTCCATATCTGGCTTCTAACTCTTGATCCATCTGCCTCAGCCTTCTGAGGCACGGACCACCAAATTAGTTCTGCTGAAGACGTAGATGAGATTAGAGAAAGAAGAGTAGAAAAAGATACACACAAAGCAACATAGGAACAAATTAATAAGTACAAAAACTTTCAGACTTAGAAAATGAAAACAATATAAAGACAAATGAATACAAATGTGTATTGTGTGTGTGTGTGTGTGTGTGTGTGTGTGTGTGTGTGTGTGTGTGTGTGTGTGTGTGTTCTGTGAGACAATACAGTGGGTAAGAACCCTCACCACAGGCCTGAAAACTGAGTTGGATCCTGGGACTCACATTCAGGTGGACGAAGAGAACCAGCTCCACAAAAATGTTTCCTGACCGCTACTAACCAGCTATAGCACACATGCGTGCACATACACCCAGTCATGTACAGCAGCAAATTTATGGTCAGGAATGAAAGGAATCAGTTAAGGAGGGCTGACAACTGTATCAGAGCTCACCAACAAACAACCAGAGAAAAGCCAGAATGACCGTGCACAGACATGGCATATTTTGTAAGTAACTCTTTAATCTTTGCATAAAGTCTGAAAGTGGTCTCCTTTCAAATGCTGAGTCTTTACAGTTAATATTATTCTTTAATTTTAAGAAGGATTTATTACTTTTTATTTTGAGTGTATGAAATTTTTGCCTCCAAGTATGTCTGGTGTTAGTGGAGGCCAGAAGAGGACATCAGATCTTCTGTAACAAATAGTTGTTAACTGTGATGTGGGTGCTGGGAACTGAACCTTGCTCCTCTGAAAGGGCAGCCAGTGCATTTAACCACCATTGTTCTGGCCCCCTAATATTTTCTAATATTATTCTTTATTGAGTTCTGGATTTTGTGGCCATTGTGTAGGGATTACCCCCCCCTTCCCATTTCCATCCCAGATCATTTATTGTGGGCATTAAGAAAAAGACATTCATCTTGATCTACTTATTTGGGATAAAAAAAAATCTTATCCAATCATCTTTAAACTTAAAACCATAAACAAAACAAAACAAAAACCCTTTAGCACCTGCATGCAAACATAATTCTCCATGGCTCCACTGACAAGCAAAGACCATGTGGAACTCACAGCCAGCAAGGACAGAACCTCAGTCCTACGAAGATATGAATGAATTTGGAGGCAAAGTCCCCCTCCCCCCACCGCCCTTGCCAGCACCTTCAGATAGGAGCCAAGAACTTGACTTCATTCGGCACTTTTAAAATACTAAGTAAGCAAGCCAGTTGATTTATACCACATCCAGAATCCTGACTATGGAATCATGATGCAGGTAGACATCATCCTAGGCACTGAGTCCATGCTAGTTTTTTATGGTGGGGAAAGAAAACTAATAAATGCCCAGAAAAATAGACTCGGGTACCAGGGGGCTGGACAGAAGTCTCGGCTGTTAGGAGCACTTGCTATTCTTGCAGAGGACACAGGTTTGATTCTCAGCACCAACATGGCAGCTCACAGCTACGTTCCCTTGGACTCTGCAGGCGCGCGCACGCACGCGCGCACGCACACACACACACACACACACACACACACACACACACACACACAGTAAGACAGAGATATGATAAAGGCAGTGTTGTCCTGGGACGGAACCCTGATTAACGTGTAAGATTTTGAAGATGTGGTGAGTCTTCAAGTCACACTCTCTTTCTTTATAGGTACAGCGGCCCTGTTAGTGTCCATAAACATTTCTGCCTAACTGAGATCCAGGGAGACCCAGGTGGTGAGGGGATCCAGAACAGAAATCTGGACAGCAGCAGAGCTACCATGGTCCCAACATTATCTCCCCAAATTCTTTCTTGGCATTGGGGTGTGGCTCAGGAGTAGGTTCTTGCCTAGAATCCCTCAGTGAGAGGGTGGGAGTGTGGCTCAGTAGCTGGCAGAGCATGCACAAACCCAGGGGTAATAACTAGCACCAAAAAAGGAAAGTTTTACTTTCTTATTTCTCTGCATCATTCGGTATCCCCTTGGCATTTGTGAGGAGTTGGTTCCATGACTACCCTGAAATGCCGAAATCCCTTCTATAACCACCCCCCAAACCCTTGCACGTAATGGTTTGGCGTTTGTATGTAACATTTGTGCACACTCCCATGTTTTTTAAGCCCCTCTAGGTGACTTCTGCCGCCTAGTGCAATGTAAATGGCTGCTTAATACATTGCTTAGGGAACAATACAGAGGCAGTTTTGGGGGGAGAACATTTTTCTTCTTCCTTTTTTTTTTTTTTTTTTTTTTTTTTAAATTCGAGATAGGGTTTCTCTGTATTGTTTCGGAGGTCATCCTGGAACTGGCTCTGTAGACCAGGCTGGCCTCGAACTCACAGAGATCCACCTGCTTCTGCCTCCTCAGTGCTGGGATTAAAAGCTCCAGGCTGGGGGGGAGAATATTTTTCATCCTCCGAATCCAGGGATGATTCCACATATATTCAGGGCCAGTATTTTGTTTTTATTTCAATTATCCCTTCCTTTTCTAAGGGCCACCGGGGACTTTGTAATATGCACACAGAATAGTGCAAAACTTGTACAATAGGCTCCCCAGTTACAGCCAGAGAAGCCCCAACTTCTGGCCCAAAGTGTTGACCTAGGCTGTGTTGGCCCAAGCCAGTGGGCTGCGGAGTAGCGATTGGTTCAGGCCTGATGGGTCTTTAGCCCAGTTTCCCCCTTGCATGGGGCTTTGAGGGTTGGGCACACTGCACTCTTGGCTAGGTGGGCTTTTTATGGCATGGGCAGAAGAGGTCTTAGTAGGGCGAGGCTCTTTATTTTTAGCCCCTTAAAGACTATAGCTGTGGCATTATCTCCAATGTCACTGACTAACCGGTCCAAGTACACTTTTTTCCCTTCTGTGCCCCTTTCTCCTTCTCTGACTCCCCCCACCCCCACTCTACCCCCTTGTGCTTTCAGTTCCACCTTGCTTGCTTCAGCTTCTTTCTCTGTGGAACGGAGTCCAGGGCGCGCTCGGCTCGTTAACTCTCCATCAGCTCTTCTGGAGCAGAGGATCCGGCTCTGCACTGATGCTGTTTGGCTCAGGGTGGCCAATGGTTTGATCTCCAGGGGGTCCCAGTGAGCCTGGTTTAGCCTTTCTGCAGCTCCTTACTTCCCCCACCCCTCGCTCAGTGTTCAGAAGCACCCTGGGACCTACGTGCCTCCGGTCCCATTTATCACAGTGCTGTGGGCCTGACCTAGGCTGTTTTAAGTGTAAAAGCCCAGCTGGGCGGTTGAAGGCAGACCTCAGTCACTGTCTCACCTTGTGCCACCGTCAGAAGTCGAAGGAGGTGGCGCCGGGCGTTCTATAACCCGCCAGGGTAGGGCAATCCAGCCTATTTTGCAGCCCGGAGCTCGCCTGCGCTGAGTCCCTGCAGGGGCTGATTGCTCCTCTTACTCCCTACCAGCAGCCCAAGCCAATAAGCGCGCAGGCCCTGCGAACAGCAGGTGGCAGCCGGGGAGGGAGGGCAGGGTGAGACTGAGAGGAGGAGATAGGTCTCCCGGGCAGCAGAGCTGCTGGCCTTGACAGCCCAGCTCCTGGGGGGGGGGGGGGAAGGTGCACCGCGGTGGGCTCCACAGATCCGGCTAGGGCAGCGCAAGGCATCTGCTGCGGTCCTGCAGCTTCGACATCAGGACTAGAAGGGCTTGCAGGCCCTGAGACATCCCTGCACCCAGAGCTTCCCTATTCACACCACACAGCCAGCCTTGTCCATGATGCCACCTCTCGCCCTGTTCCGGATTTTCCTGGCAGAGGGAGAAAGCAAGCATCCCCAAGAAGGCCGTGTGCACAATGGTCGGTGCACAGAGATGCGAGGCAAATTTGGTATGTCCCAGCTAAGAAGCAGGAGGCAGGGCCTTTCACCTGGATGGATTCAGTTCAAGCCTCAGGTCAGAACACACTAACAGCAGACTGGGTGTTTTAGAGTCACTATTGCTGTGATGAAAAAACATGGTCAAAAGCAAAGTGGGGAGGAAAGGGTTTATTTGGCTTACATTTCCCCAGTGGTCAGTCACTGAAGGCATTCAGGACAGGAACTCAAGCAGGGCAGGATCCTGAAGGCAGAAGCTGATTTAGAGGCCATGGTGGGGGAGGGGGTGTGGCTTATTGGCTTGTTCCTCATGGCTTGCTTAACCTGCTTTCTTATAGAATCCAGGGCCAACAACAGCCCAAGGATGGTCCTACCCACAGTGGGCTGGGTTCTTCCCTATCACTAATAAAATGCCCTACAGTAGGACATCATAGCTGCGTTTTCTCAATCGAGGTTCTCCCCTTTCAGTTAACTTTAGCTTATGTCATGGTGACATGAAACACTGGGGTAGACTGCAAGTTAGGGGATGAAACACACACACAGGCACACACACACACACACACACACGGGGGGGGAGGGAGGGAGGAGTGTGCACTTGGTCATATCATGGGTTTTCTTTCTCCATCCTTAAATTGGGGATACCAATGCTGGCTCCCACCCCCAGGTTGGGTAACTAATTCTACAACGCTGAGGACAAATCTACCGGCTGTCCTGAGCCTCCTAGGTCTTTCTTCCAACTGTAAGCTGATTTTCAACCAGTCTGCAAGCTCTCACAGCTCTGTCCAAACCTTGCGACTCTGCCTCCTGCCTTATAGATAAGGCTCATTCTCTGCCTCTAAACCCTCTCTCCAGGGTCATAGACTAGAAGGTCCAATGTAGAACAGATTGTTTTCTCTGACGCTTTTCAATGTGGCTGTACAGGGGCAACTGGCTCACCCCCACTAATAAGACATGGTAGGAGGACTTAGGTGGTAGTGGGGCTTGCCACCAAGCCTGATGAGCTGAATTTGATACCCAGGGCCCAGATGATGGAAGGAGAGGAGAGACTTCCTTTTCTGACCTCCACATATGCTGTGTGGCATGCACACAAACAATGAATTAAAAATATTAAAAAGATGATGGTAAATTGCAGGACGGTAAACAGCTCTCAAAAAAGGACAGTCTTCAGGGGTGGTGGCACAGGCCTATGGTGCCAGCATCCAAGAGGCTGAGGCTGGAGGAGACAGAGATTCAAGCAGCCACTGTCCCAGAGACATGCGGGGCATGTGGATGCATTCAATTCCAGCGGGCACAGGGCTTCCAAGGCTTCTCAGCATGCAGCAGGAGAAGAGCTATAGAGCCCGGTGTGACAGCTAGGTACATTCTGGAGGAAGGGGGATGTCTGTCTCAGCCGCAGCAGTGCATAGTACTCAGGCTGTGAAAACGCCGGCTCTGATTCAAAGGTATCAAATATTTGCTTAGCTGTTCAACATTTCTTCAAATAATATACTCACAACTAATTCATATCTAGACTCAACGTCTTCATCTCTCTCAAGCCTCCCTCCTGGATTAGCTGTCTTGTCTATTCTCGGAGAAATTTGCCCTACATTCTAAAAATAGGCCTTGGAGCCTGGACACTGGCATTTACCATGAGAGAAGACTTTATTTATTTATTTTGAGAGCTGTCTTATGGGGGACAGCTGCAGCCGAGCCTGGGGACACATTCATCAAACAGCTCAGGTACATTGCAGGAGGCTGAGACCACTGAGGTCTACGCTGCTTGCTGTCTTCCAAAAGAGGCTGTGCTGTGTTCGCAAGGGTGCCCTTTGCCATTTCCGCAGGGCAGGGCAGGGCAGGGCAGAGTGTCTCAGAGACAAGATCCTCTCTCTTCCTCTTGGGGGGTTAGAAGGCCAGGATGTCCCTGTTGCTTCCAGGAGCTGGCAGAAATGGGTGCATGTAGGGGCTATGACTCCTAAAGTTAGAGCCCAGGGAATGCCTAACTTCTAGCTTTGCCCCCACCCCAGTCCCTTCTTGATACTCTCACAATCCAGCTATCCAGAAAGCCGAAGGGAGCATTCACTTGGGGGGGGTATCTGCTTGTGGGGGGAGGTGTTAAGAGCAGGTAGATAAGGGTGCAGAGGGGTATACAGGCCTCCTGCCTTCACCTGTGACCCTCCAGGTTGATTGATAACTGCCAGTCTACACAGATTCTGGCAGCTCTATTCCCACCTGAAGTTCTACCCGAGGCCTCCTGCATTACACAGAGGGAGCCAGGCAGCTCCGTCTAGGGACCCATCACATGCTGGCCTCCTCTGTATCTACAGTGCTATCACTGAAGGAGGAGAGACTATGCCTTCCACCTTACCCTCCAGGCAGCCTCCTCCTCTGTGTTGCTCTAAATGAAACCAACCAGGAGTTCACTCCCAGATCCCAGGCTCTCTGAGCACCACCAAGCCCTTATGGCAAGCTCCTATTGTGTGCCCAGGTCCAGAGCTGATTCCTGTCGGTGCACAGTCACTCCATCATTAACCAGTTAGTGCTGGTAGTTACTTCACCAGGGCTCTGGCATTGACCCCCACAGCCACAGAAGGCTAAGCCTTTGCTATAGACAGAACTGTGTTTCGAGTTGCCACCTTCCTGCTCAGGTTCTCATCCAGCTGGTGTTAAACAATTTCGCCCAAATGAAGAGTGTCTTTAGGAGGCATGTCCACTTGTGGGATAACTCCTAGTATCAGTTTTCACCCAGTTACAAAGAAATTTCTACTCTCCTAATCTCATATACGCAGTCAGCTAATGCAAAATGAAATTCCACGTGATTTTTTTTTTTTTTTTTTTTTTTTTTTTTTTTTGCTTATTTTTAAGTCCACTGGGCACATCGTGGCTGATCGGTGCTCTGACATTTTTCTTCCCTCATTAAGAAAGATGCCCCTGGTGAGTTACTTGTGCTCGGCTCAGAGCAGACAATAAATATCGCTAGCATCCACTTTTCTGTGCTCTTCTTGGTGTAATTAAGAAGGAGGCACCTGCAGAAGAGGGAGGCAGGACCGAAAGCAGGTTGGCGGGCACTGTTCACAAGATCTCCTGCATGGGGTGGGGCAGGCAAGTCTCCAGAGGGCTATGGAGTGAATCAGGGGCACAGAACCTCCCACTTGCAGGAGTGGCTCAGTCCAGATCTGGGAGAGCGGACAAAGCCTGCAGACAGTGCTGTTTCTCGGACAGAGTCTGTGGCTGAAACTTTAAGAACGGCAAGGAAACGAGGAGGTGGAAGACGCTACAGAATGCTCAGCTCACCATGCTCCTGCCTTGTCTTCTGATCCTTAACGGCTGGGTGGACTTTTAGCTCCCAGAGGTGGAATGCTTTCTTGTCTGTCCCATACTATCTGGCACAGGGCAGGGCTCTGAGGCAGTGAGTGAAATGCTCATCGTCGCCCATAGATAATGTCAAATGGTCACCTGTGCAATATTCAGTTTCAAATCTGAGGTGGGAGAGAGTAAAGAGGGAACTCAGTGAACTCCTTGACTCAGCCTGCATGGGTTCATCCACAGAGGAGTAAGTAGCATTTTTGTGCTGAGAGTTCACCACAGATGTCCCTGTGTTATGCAAAATCAAGCTTTTGGCTTCTCTTTCTTTCTTTCTTTCTTTCTTTCTTTCTTTCTTCCTTCCTTTTTTTTTTTTTTTTTTTTTTTTCCCCGAGACAGGGTTTCTCTGAGGCTGTCCTGGAACTAGCTCTTATAGATCAGGCTGGTCTTGAACTTAAAGAGATCTGCCTGCCTCTGCCTCCTGAGTGCTGAGATTAAAGGTATGTGCCGCCACCACTGTCCGGCAAGCTTTTGTTCTTTAGGTCCTAAAAATAGGAAGTGAGTGATGGCTTCGAATCCCACCCTTGGGATTCATCAGTGAGCAGTGTGAGAAAATCCCTCAGCCTTCCCCAGGCTAACAACTTGGGGGATGGACACCCTGTTGGGAACCAGCAGTCTGCTGACCCCGCCCCCTGATGGGCGGGATGCTCATGGCCAAGTCTTATCTACAACATGACTTACCTGGCTGCTCAAGCTTTACCTGGCTGCCAGTAAAGTTACACATGCACAAGTTTCCCTTTTAAAGCAAGCAGGCTGAGCGCACCTCCCTCTTGCTCCTTCTCTCTCCCTCTTGCTCCTTCTCTCTCTCTTCTCTCTCTCTCCCCTGCTTTCGGTTGGCCACCAGCTACCCCTCTTTCTCTCCCCTCTCTCAATAAACTCCACTTGGGTGCTGAGTCTTGTGTTTGTGTTTCATAGGCAACAGCTGCAGCAAAAGAACAACACACCCTAAGTACTCAGGAGAGCTGCAGGGTCATATTGCCCTTGGACTAACAGTATTTATCTAGATGGTTGCTCCAGACCACAGGGGACAGGTTCACCAACACAACTGTAGCTCTTTACCTCTCTCAGAGCAGCTAGCAGCTACCTTATATCCTCGTTAGCAGAGTGTGGCCACCCTCCCCACCTTGCCTTGGGCATTGCTGAGGTTCCAAAGAGCCTCAGTTAGGACTGAGGATGTTGCTAGGTGGTAGAGCACTTGCCTGGCTTGCACAGGGCCTGGGCTTCTATATTGAGCAGTGAAAAAACAAAACAAAGATAAATCTGGTGATGGTGTGTAGAAACTGATAGGCACCAGTCAATACTCATGGAAATAGCAAATCATGTTGTAATTTCTGGAAGCTCTCTGCAAACACCTTACCACTCTCCTTTGGCAGGAGAAGAAACTTTGCAGTCTTGGGGATCCCAGAAGGACAAATGGTGCCCTCAGAAGCTGACACATAGGCCCTCCCGGCCCCTCCTTCAGCAAAGTCTCAGCCAGCAGTAGACCCCCCCCCCCACCCTCCTGTAGATATGGAGTTATTGGTTCACAGAAGCATCTCTGGTCTTCCCACCTGCAGCCTGCAAATTCGGGCTAGCACTGAGAATTCGAGAGGCCCCAGCAAGCTTAGAGTCCTGTGACCAGGAGCCAGTGTTTCAGGTCTGGAGCAAAGGCAATCATCAAATTAAATCATTCATTTCTGACCTGTCAGTCTCTGTAGATGAGCTGGGCCAGTCTGTCTGATTTTTTTTTTTTTTTAAATCTCCAGCCCAAATTCAACCTCTGACCTCAACATTTAGGATTAGCTTTTGGGGGATTCCCTCACTCCATTTTAAACTTTCTTAATTTTTTTTGCATAACCTCGCCAAGGCTATTTTTGTTTTTTTTTTTTTTTTTTTTTTTTTTTTTTTTTTTTTTTTTGTTTGTTTGTTTCTCTGTGGTTTTTGGAGGCTGTCCTGGAACTAGGTCTTGTAGGACAGGCTGGTCTTGAACTCACAGAGATCTGCCTGCCTCTGCCTCCCGAGTGCTGGGATTAAAAGCCTGAGCCACCACCACTGGCCAAGGCTATCTTTTAATTTTTTTTTTTTTTTTTTAAAGATTTTCTTGTAAGCAGTCATGTGGATGCTGGGGACACAATCAACATTCTCTAGAAGCTTAGTCAGTGCCTTTAACCACTGGATTATAAACTTCCTTTTTATTTTGTGAAGTAGGGTTTCTCACTACATAGCCTTAGCTGGCCTTGAACTCACTCCTCCTGCTTCTGTCTCCAAGATGTTGGGATTTGGGACTTGTACCACCATGCCTGGTTTGGAATTAACCCCTTTTATTTGAGAACACATGCTCCTCAAACCATAGCTCCATGCAGATATTATTCATACACCGCTGAGCCCCACAAAGATGCTCAGAGCCCTTCCTGAGGGCTGAACTTGCCTGATGGATGCTGTCTTTGGAGTCTGTTCCGGGTGGGCTGTTGGTTCCTTCCTTCCTTCCTTCCTTTCTTTCTTTCCTTCTTTCTTTCTTTCTTTCTTTCTTTCTTTCTTTCTTTCTTTCTTTCTGTCTGTCTGTCTTTCTTTCTTTTCTCCTGCTCTTTTCTTTTTAAAAGAAAACATCACCCACAGCTTGCCTCTTCTCATTTCCCAAGCAGCAGGGGGCCTGGCCCTTGAATTTGGAAGTCTTTTGCTGCTTGCTAGAAAGTGAGGTTTCTTTTTTTTTTTTTAAGAGCAGCAGAGAGCCAGGGCCAGGGAAGCAACCCAGGGCTGTAGTTCCCTTTCCAGGCTTTCAGGCCCTGCTCTGTGTTTCCTAAGTAGCTCCATCAGGCCCCTCTGCCTCCCTGTGCTTGGTGGTGAAAAGAAAGCAAGAGTTCCAAACTGCTTCTTAACGTGGAACTCTCCGCGTGGGCTGAATAAATTCCAGACTGGCTATCCAGACTTTCGGGGTACAAAGTGCCAAGGGTATCATGGCATGGCTATACAGTGTCTCCCAAACTTGGCCCTACTGAGAAGTGATTGGATCCTGGGGGTTGTGACTTCCTCAATGTGTTAACCTGCTGATGAGCTCATAGCTGCTTGGGCTACTAGGTAGGAAGTAGGGACTACTTAGGAGAGGAAGCTCACTGGGCATATGTTTGAAAAGTTTATCTTGTTTCCACAACAGGTAGAGGGACAGAAATAATCACCCCGGTGCCTTCCTAAAGCAGAATCCAAGAGCCAAAAATCCTGCAGCTCTTTGAAGGTGGGGGATTGGAAGTGGGCATCTGCTCTGTTGTGCCATGAGGGAGGCAGGCTGTGATACCCTGGAGTCAAGGCCCTCCTTGAGCAGCCTGTCCTCCCTGATGGCTTGTCCAGGGACTGGTGTGTGTGTGTGTGTGTGTGTGTGTGTGTGTGTGTGTGTGTGTGTGTGTGTGTGTGCTGGCTTGCAGTTTGTTTCTTTGTTTTGAGAAAGAATGTCAGCACACTGTCCTGGATCACTGACTAACCCTGGCTGGTCTCAAAATTGGAATACTCCTGCCTTAGCTTCCCAAGAGTTTGAAACATCATATTTGTCTGTTGGTCATTTACAGAATCCTGACACAGGGATTTTTAATTGCCACTGGCTGGGCTGGAGAGATGGCTCAGTGGCTAAGAGCATTTGCTGTTCTTTCCAGAAGACCCGTGTTTGATTCCCAGCACCTACATGGTGGCTCACAACCATCTCTAACTTCAGTTCCAAAAATTCTGAAGCCCTCTTCTGACCTCCATACTCACTGCAAGCATGTGTAGGGAGTCAGGATGTGGGAACTAGGATTGATATGTGCAATAAGCTTGTTTCAAATTTAAATAAAAAAGTCATTAAAAAAGTGGGAATGTGGTCTCACTTTCATCAATAAGTGCAATCAATTAAAGGTTTACTGACCTTTTAAAATATTCATGTCAAGGACAGTCTCTCTCTGTCTCTTTCTCTCTCTCTCTCTTTCTCTCTCTTTCTCTTTCTCTCCCTCTCTGTTTTGTTTTCTTCGAGACAGGGTTTGTCTGTGTAGCCCTTGCTGTCCTTGTACTAGGACAGCCACCTGCCTCTGCCTCCCAAGCTCTGGTTTACTTAGTGCCTGTCAAGTAGTTGATTTACAATGACACATAGATTCATGCACTCATAGGTGTTTGTACAATTTATTTTAGTCTCATAAACCTTTCTAAGCCATTAGGAATACAGTTATTTCCTTTTATGAACATAGTAATATTGACTTTGTGTCATGCCAAAAGGACACTGCAGGGTTATAAATCATTACATCATAAGCTTAATCTGCACAGTTTTCTCTCTGCCCTCTAATGGTGCTCCAGTGCTCCCTTCCACATTGGTGCCTTCCCTGACATCATCAAGCCTCTTCAGTCTTTGGCAGATAGGCTCCTTGTCATTAGCTTCATGGCTGAGGGAAGGGCGGCAAAGTGGCCTCCTCTGTGAGGGTGCAGTCTGTTTCTAGTGGTCACTACAGTTGCTGTCCCCCCCCCCTGGCTGCAGCAGTCTTTTTCCTGGTCGGGATAAATGAATATAGGAAGCAAGCTGTCATGGAGAGGTCTCTGGGTTGAGTGGGGCTAGGAAGGCTGAAATGAGCCTGAAATAGTGGAGGTAATGGCTGTAGGGAGGTTTAAGGAGGTTTTTTTGTTTGTTTGATTGTTTTTTTAGTTTTTCATGACAGGGTTTTTCTCTTTGACAGCCCTGCCCAACCTGAAACTCACTCTGTAGTCCTGGTGGACTTTAACTCAAAGATCTGCCTGCCTCTGCCTGATATGTGATCATATTTAACGCATCTGTCACAACCCTCCGTTATTTATTTTTAAGCAATGGCCTGATATGGCCCTGGATGTCCTAGAATTCATTCATAATATTACTAGGCACATTGTGTATGTAAAGATAAAAGGATTTTACTACTGTTTCAACTACTAAGCACTTTTATCACCTTGTGTAAGGATATCTTTCATATGAGTAAAATCAAAGAGTAGCTTTTCCTGGCTATCGTCTCAGAACTTTTGTTTGTATTTTTAATTACTGTCCCCTCTGAAGACAAAATCTCCTTGTTTAGCCCAGACACTTACTATGTAGCCTAGGCTGAGCTCAGAAATGTAATATTCCTGTGTCAGCTACTGGCACATTAGAATTTACAGGCCTCTGTCACTGCATCCAAATCAGAAAGCATCTTTGACACTGGCAGTGTGACAAAAGATAAAAAGTGAGTTTCATGGCTGTAGAACTGCGACCCAAGGGCCCAGCCCATCCTGCTCAGGTAGCCTGGGATCTGTCAAGACACTGCCCTTAATTTCTGTTTTAACTTGGACAGTGGGTGAGGGAAAGCAGTGGATTACTAAATAGTGAGCACTATGCAACATTTTAAGCGAAAAGGAATTCTCAGAGGAACTTCACATCCTTGTTTAAGAAACATAGGCTTTGTAGATCTTTGGGTGATCAAGGTGGCCATTTTGATCTTAAGCAGTAAGGCACATAGGATTTCCACTTTGAGGCCAGACTGATAACATCAGCATGGACACTAAATGTATTTTGATTACAAATGCCTGCTACTAGTTAACCGTCTATCAAATTGTTTTTGAGAAAGTGCCCATAATATGTGAACTCAATAATGTACACCCTACCTTTTTTTTTGAGACAGAATCTCCCTATCTATGTAAACCTGTCTACCAGGGGACTGGCTATGTACACCAATTGGGTACAACCACACGATCCACCTGCCTCTATCTCATGAGTGCTGGTATTAAAACTTTTTAAAAGATTGCTTGACAAAAATTGTACATATTTATGGCATTTATAATGACACGTTGAAATTTATATGTTATGAAATGGTAAAATCAGGCTAAGTAATCCATTAAAGTCATATAATTGTTTTTGTAATGAGACATTTAAAATGTCAGTGATTCTTTCAAGTATATGATGTTACTATGTCATACATTAGATTATTATATGTAAACATTTGTTTTCCTTTAAAAAGTGAATTAGACAATAGTAGCCTATGGGTGTATATCAGTGAATGAACACATATACATCCAGTCCCTGAGTTATATTTCAGAACTGTGGGGTGTCGGGTGTTGGGTAGACAACAGACTGCATGGGAGTCATTTCATGGGTTGTTGAATCAAGAGTAGCATGACATCTGTGGTTTCAGCCACACAGGCAAACGTCCGGCTCTTTCAGGTTATTAGTATTTCTCTTTTTAAAAGAATTATTTTTACTTTATTGGTGGTTTTTCTTTCTGTTTTCTGAGTCCAAGTTTCTCCGTTCTCCTGGAACTCACTTGTAGACTGGGCATAGTTGCACCTCACAGAGATCATCCTGCCTTTCTACCTAGTCCTGGGAATATAGGTCTGTGCTACCATGCCTGGACTTATAGTGTTTTGAGTGCATGTAGGTATGTGCATTGTGTATGTATGTATAGCTGGTTTCTGAAGAGGTCAGAAAGGGACACCAGATTCTTTGGAACTGGACTTAGGTAGATAGTTGTAAGCCATTATGTGTTCAATGTGTTATTGAATCCTGATTCTCAATAAGAATAGCAGGTTCTCTGAGCTGCTGAGCCATCTCTCCAGCCCAGTAATTAGGAATCCTTTAATGAACACTTTTCAAATACATAGCACAGCTTTGGGTAACAGTCAGTGTATCCTGTGATTCTCAGATTACAGTAGGGTAGCAGGTTCCCCACAGAGACATTACTTACTAAAATATTTGCTCTGTAGGAAGGAAAGAGGTGCCCCCACTTTATCATCTTCAGAAAACAGTGAATGAAGACAGATAACTATCAGAATTTTTGTGATTATTATTTATACTACCAAAGTAATTAGAATGGTATTTGACATGGATGGACTGAGCAAAGGAAGTACATGCTGATTTGTTTGGTAGATTAAATATATCATATTGGAGACAAAGAGTGCATACTTATAATCCTGGCACTTAGGTGGACCAAGAGGACAAATACTTTGAAGCTATCCTAGCATACCCACTGAGAATCTGTCTGGAAAAGTAAATGAAAGGTGTGAAAATTTCTGATTTCTAGGCATCTCTTAGGATTAGTACCACAAAGATGAGTACTTGTAATCTTTGTTTTTTAAAAATGATTTTAATCATTGTGTGTGTGTGTGTGTGTGTGTGTGTGTGTGTGTGTGTGTGTACGTGCAAGTGCACGCATACACTGTTTGTACTCGAAAGCATAGAGGCCAGAAGACCATTCCACTGGATTTTGAGTAAATGTAGTTTTGATCCACCAAATATGGGCACTGGGTGCTGTTAAAAAAAAAAAAAAAAAAAAAAAAAAAAAAAAAAAGCAGCAAGTGCTCTTAACCTCTGAGCCATCTCCCCAGTCCTGAGAATCTGTATTTTAAAGAATATTAAAGATAGGATAGGGTCCCCTAACACATTAGATAAGCACAATATTTAGAACAGTTACAGAAAGCCAAATAACACCAATTATACACAGAAAAGAATATACAAATACATCGAAAGATATTATAAGTGGGTCAGGAAATGTTTTTTGCTTCCTTAAAAATATCCATTCATAAAACTGACACCTTAATATTTTTCATCTTCATAGCAATGAGCAGTGAAGTTTGCATCATGGATCTGCATGTAATTTTCTTCGCATAAATCTGTGAAATCTCTGTGAGAATTTCAGTTTCTGTGAAACTGTAGTGACTCCATTCACCTCCACCATACTACAATGATGACTTGAAGTAGGATTGGTGAGATGGCTCAGCAGGTAAAGGTGCTTGCTATTTAAATCTGACCACCTGAATGTCTCTAAATTTCACCAAGACAGAAAAAGATGGATCCAGAGAGTTGTCCTTTGACTTCCGCAAACGTGCTGGGGCACATGTATACAGCACTCACACATGTACTCAGTACAGTCAGTAATAGTATACTTCATTCATCATTTCAAAGTGTATTGTACATACTAACCACAGTTTCTCTTCCTTCTCATCTTTTCCCTTCCCCCACCCTATTCATATATTATTCATCTACATTCAGATGTGGTAAGGCTTTCCATGGGAATCAAGAAAGCATGACATATCAAACTGAGGCAGGAACAAGCTCCTTCGCACTTCCTCAAGGCTAAACAAGGCATCCCACTATAGGGAATAGGTTCTAAAGAGCCAGCTAATGCACCCAGGACAGGTCCAGTCTTGCTGCTAGGGGCCCCACAAAAGATCAACCCAGATACAGAGGGAATAGGATGGTCCCAATCTGGCTCCCTAGCAGTTCCTCCAGATTCCATGAGCTCCCACAAACTTTGATCCCCCTTGCTCATATATTCCCTATCCCTCTCTTGGAACCAGACACCCAGTGCTTGGCTATGGTTCTCCTTATCTGCTTCTATTAGGTTCCAGAGGAAGGCTTTACGATGACAATTTGAGTAGTCATGAATCTGAGTATAGGTGAAGGCCAGTTCAGGCACCCTCTCCTCTATAGTTAGCAGTCTTAGCTTGGGTCAAACTTGTGGATTACAGGAACTGTCTGTGGCACCAGCTTTCTCCCAAACCCATAATAGCCTCCCTATCAAGATATCTCTTTCAACACTTCCCCTCATCCCATCCCTAATGGCACCATCCTGATCCCTCATAGTCTCATTTTCCTGTCTCTTTCCTTGTACTCCTCTACCCTTAGTTTACCCAGGAAGTCTCATATATTTTCTCTCTTCCAGAGAGCTCCATGTGTCAAGAGGCATCTATATTGTTTCATGTTCTGGCTATTACAAATAATTATGGTATGAACATATTTGAGTAAGCGTATTTTGGTCTGATTGAGCATCCTTTGAGTATATGCCCACTAGTTGTATCACTGTGTCTTCAGGTTGATTGATTCCCAATTTGTGAGAAAATGTCCATACTGATTTCCAAAGTAGCTGTACAAATTTGCCCTCCCACCAGCAGTGCAGTAGTGTTCTCCTTACTCAACATCCCCTCCAACATAGGCTGTCATAAGTATTTTTCTTTTTATCTTGTCCATTCTGACAGGTATAAGATGGTAACTCAGAGCCATTTTGATTTACAATTTCCTGATAGCTAAGGATGTTGACACTTCTGTAAGTGTACCTTGGCCATTCATGATTCTTCTGTACAAAATTCTCTGTTCACAATCTACACCATTTGTACCATGATTATTTTGTAATTTGATGTCTAGCTTCTTGAGTTCTTTATGTACTTTGGATATCAGTCTTCTGTCAGGTGTGATGCTGTTTAAGATCCTTTCCCTTCTGTAGGTGTTATTTTGTCTTACTGAGTGTGTCCTTTGCCTTATAGAAGGTTGTCAGATTCAGGAGGTCCCACCAGTATGTCTCTGTAGGTAACACCTTGCTACATTTCTGCAGATTAGTTATGCTCGCTTTCTTGAAGTCTCAAGCTGTGGTTTCGAAGACTAAATAGCATTTTCATATAGGACCTCAAAAATAATCTTCATTTATTAAAAACATGGGTATTTGAAAATCAGCTCTCTACTGGGCTTACTTTTTCCTTCTGATTTTTAAATTTCATTTACTTTTATTTTCATTCACTGGTGTTTCTCCTGCATGTATAACTGTATGAGGATGTTGGTACCCTGGAAGTGGAGTGACAGGCAATTTTGAGCTGCCATGTGGGTGCAAAGATTTGAACCCAGACTGGTGCTCTTGAAGAACAGCATGTACTCTTCACTGCTGACCATCCCTCTACCCAATTACTTTTACAGTTGTCATGTGTCTCTGTGTGTTGGCCTGTGTGTAGTGCTGCACATGGGTGAAGGTCTAAGGATAGGGATAGGAATCGTTTTGTTCATTCACTGTGTGTGTCCCTGGACCCGAAACCCTGTCATCAGTGTTGGCAGCAATCTTATTTACCCAGTGTCTTATTTAGTGTTTCTATTGGTGTGAAGAAACACTATGACCCAAAGCAACTTGTGCAGGCAAGGATTTATTTCTCATATATGCAGTGTCACTGTCCACTGAGGGAAGCCAAGGCAGGAACTCCAACTGGGAAGAACTCTTGAGGCTGGAGGTGACACAGAGGCCATGGAGGAGACATGCTTACGGATTTACCCCTCATTTCTTGTTCTTTCTGTTTTCTTCCAGAACCTAGATCAAAAGCCCAGGAGTGGCATCAGCCACAATGGGATGGGCCCTCCCTTATCAGTAAATACTTAAGAAAATGTCCTGCATATTTTCCTACAACCTGACATTCTGGAGGCATTTTATTGCCACCTCACTTTCCCCTGCTCTTATGTAACTTAACAAATGTCAAGGTGACAGAAAATTAGCCAGTGCACCCCAGAACCATCTCGCTGCCATGACATCATATCTACAGCAAAGGGCGAAAATGTCTACTTTGACTCAAGGTCAGTATTCTGACGTAACTCATTGGATTGGGCATGGTGGAGTGCCTCAGCTCCTGGCAGTGGAAGTGTGTGGCTGTGGCAGTTCATTTCATGGCTGACCAGGAAAAGCCATCTGGCCAGAACAATGTCTGGGCTGTAACCTTCAAGGCCACTCGAAATTATTAACATGGCCAAGAAGGCTTGACTTCTTGCAGGTACCATAGCCTCCCAAATAGTACCACCAGATAGGAAACAAGTGCTCAAAGGCTGAGCCTATTTTCAGATTGCAGATTCATGTGTTCCATTAAGTGTAGGAGTTCATTTTTCTAATTACTTCTGGTGACAGTGGGAATTACTGTCTTTTCTACTGGAGTTTCCTCTTAAGAGAGCTTTCTCCCACCAGCCTCGTCCCACAGCCATGCCAGCCCCAAATAAGACACAAAGAGTATGTATTATATAGAAAGGTGTTGGTCTGTTATTAGCCTTTCTTATTGGCTAGCTCTGTTTTAAATATTAACCCATTTCTATCAATCTAAGTATTTTCATGTGGTCTTATCCTACCGGGAGAGGACCGGAGTTGTACCCTGTTTGATCCTCACATGTTGAAACTCCTACTACCTCTGCCTGAAAAACTCCTTGTCTCCTGGGGTCCTGCCTTTGTTGCTTTCCCCTATTGGCCAGCAGTGTTTTATTCATTAAGCAATGACTTTGAATACTCTGCACGACAGCTCTGCTTAACAGATGATACCCAGCTTCATCCATGCCCTCAAAAAATAAAAGACACAGATTATGAACTTTTTGCTGTGATTTTGCACTTGATTTTAAATTCTGGCCTCAGAACAGAGTGGAGTGTTTTGATTGAGGAGAACATGGATACAGTGGCAGGAAACATCTGTCAGGTTGGTTGGTTTAATTATTGTGTTTGTGTGTATGCATGTAGTTGTCACCATGATATGTATTTGGAGGTCAGAAGAGAACTTGTAATAGTTGTTTCTTTCCATGTCTCATTGGAGTTTAGGATATTAAGCTCCGGTTCCTAGGTCTTTGTGTCTAGTCTCCCCACCCAATTACTCATTGTGCCTCCCTCCATTCTTTTATTTTAGCAATGTTACCAGAAGCCACTGGAGGAAAGACTCTGACATCAGACCTTATTTCCTTCACTTTATTTTGTTGTGCCCCACAATGTTGTGGATGGAACCCAGGTTTACCACTCTGATCAACAGATGTATTATTGAGATTGAGCTCTCCTGCAGCTGCAATACTGGGCATCTACTGGCAAACCATTCCTGCATTAAAGAAGTAGACACACACCTGGAATAGAACTTACATGTGGTAAATATGTATCGCTTTATTCAGGAGTTATGTACTAGGAATGTCCTCTAATATGGAAATGCAATCACAATATAACAAGGAGTATAGAAGAACATAT